>NC_071440.1:17041316-17255605 GCF_017976375.1 Cuculus canorus
GCTTGTGATCCTAACGGCATTTGAGCCATCCTTTCTAATGCCTCCTCTGTGATCCAATTTGCACCCAAGGTGTTAATCACATTCCGTGTAGCCTGATTACAGTTGTAGCCTGAGTACTGTTTTAGCAGTGCCCCTCGGATGTATTTTTGTTTTTTTTTTTTTTGGTGGTGGCGGTGGCAGGGGAGGTAAAGGAAACGGAGTGGTTTGGGACCACTCTCTTTCACAGCTTCTATTTTTTGTGTGAGCAGCAGATGCTTGCTCAGCTGCTTTCTTTTCTGCCTGATGCTGTAAAAGCTCGTTATGTACCGCCCTCCATAGCTTTCCCAACTTTTTTGCCGTTTTATCATCCTCTAGTGTAGCCTCCCACAACACATCCCTGAACTTTCGCCACTCTGTCAGCTCATGTACGGTATGCGGATTTATGAATAAGCCCTTGGCATGCCCCTATACTAAAAGTCCCGGTAAGTCCTTCTGCAAATTTATTCCCTTAACCTGCCAGTTTTCCAGGAAAGCGGTAAATAAATTATATGCTGCTTGCCTTTCCATACTTAATTTGTCAGCGCTGTTGCAGCCCCTCAAGGTCTCGGCAGCACGTATCGGCCGGGCCCGTCTATACGGTCACCCAGGGCACGGTGCTTCCTCAGGCTTGTCTATACGGTCACCTTACTTGTATTCACGCTTATTGCCGTCCCGGCTGCTTCAGGACCCGACTCTGTCACCCTGTCGTCGCTCGTCTGTGGTTCAATGCCTGCGTTTTGCTCCGGCACGTCGGGGGTCACCATTTGACGGAGTCGTCCGTGGTGTCCGGTCGGTCGGGGTCACCATTTGACGGAGTCAATGGGAGACAAGCACATCTGATGATGATCAAAAAGTCTCAATTTATTGATACGATAGGCATGCTTTTGTAATAGCAGTAATAAGGCTCATACATATTGCAAAAGTAAGGCTCATCATTGGTCCGATACAGAATGTCAGCCCTGCCTCTATTGCTGCATTCCTAGGATGTTTGTGGTTTTTCTAGGTCTTGTTTTTACACCCTGTTATCGCCTAACTTCTTGCTCAAGGAGGCTGTGGCCTTGTACAAGGCTGCTATTATTTCACCAGCTGTATTTTCTCATGTCCCTTCTCCTCAAGCCACGTCTCTACAAAAACTCTCCACATAATAGAATTGCTGAATATGAAAACCTTTCTTAAAATGGCCAACTTTGATATGATTGGAGCTAAACAGAGCTACTGCATTTGTTCATAAAATTTTCTGCTCACTAAAAACATTTAGTGCAGTAACTTTGGAGCTTTTGAAGGAATTTTACTAAGACTTGGGCAAACCATTGCATTAGTCTCGGATAATTTTCCCTTTCTTTTTTGGAAAATTCTTAAATAAAAAATGCATGGGATATATCTCAAATATCTAGTATCTGATTATATTTAAATTAGATTTGGTAGAAGAACAATATTGATGTACCAAAGAAGGTAAGCGTAGGAGCAGCAAGATGATTCGACGGCTGGAGCACGTGGGGGATGGAGAGGGGCAGGTAGAACTGAGTTTGCTTAGTTAGGAAACTGAGGTGGTATTTTATGAGCTGGCTAGTAGCATACAAAAGATGGAGCCAGACTCCATGGCAGTGCACAAGGAAAGAATGAGAGGTAACAGACCCAGGCTGCAACACGGGAAATTCTCCTCTGATATTAGGAAGAAAAATATTGACAAAAAGATTACATGAACAGTGGAGCAAGGGAGAGGTTGTGGAATCTCTGTTCTTAGATACATAAGATTTGGGAATGTTTGAAAAAAATACATACTTTATTTCTGCTTAGAAATACATTATGAATGACTTTTTCCTGTAAACCCTTGTGTAGGTATGTAAGTGCATATAAATAAGTATTTTATCTCAGTAGTAGTTAATTCATAACTGATTTGGAGAATTAAAATACTTGTAGAAATAGTTTCTGTTTATTTCTGTCTTTCCTTGAAGCATCTGGTATGACCAGAGGGAGAGACGAGATATTGAACTGGATGGGTCATTAATGTAAGCCAACACTTTAAAGCATATGCTTTGTTCATACAACTGACAACATAAAACTATTTTCTGTTTGGTATTTCATTTCAGTGCTGTGTGATGGGCTCCTTGTTTCGCATACAAGTTCCCATATTTTATTTTTGTCTTGAATCAAATTAGAAAGCATATCTCTTTTTTGCTGGACTCACTATCTTATACTATAAACGGTACAATTAATATATGATTCTGTGTGGGCAAATATTCACCCTTTGAGGATTCGGTTTTGTCTGCTGTCTTACATGACATTTAAAATTTATTTTTAATCCTCAAAACACTAATATTCATCTTACACAGAATTATGGCGTTTGAAATGCCTACTCGTGCTGATTAGCTTAGAGAGGAAGAAAAGGCAGCAGCTGATCTTTGGTTTTCTTTTCTTTTCTTTTTTAAATTTCAGCTTTATTCATTGTTTTTTACTTTTCCCCCACCTCACTGTTTCCTTCCTCTTCCATTTTCTAATACTGTTATGCAGATAAAGATTTATAATGTGTAAGCTTAATAGCACTAAACACTTGTTTAATTGGTATAGATTTGGGAGAAAGCCCAGACTAATTAACACCAGTTCCTACTCTGTTGCCAGTTTTTAATGGATCTCTGGACTAGATCCTTTTAGAACTGAAGTTTTATTGAAGGCATGTTGCAAACAGAAAATAAAGTTGTATATGACCACCTTGAGAAGCTGTCTGTTTCCAGTAAAGTATTTACTTTTTATAAGTAACAAGAGATATGCTATAAGCACTAAGTTTCCCTTTTGAAGCGTTATTCATAACTACATAAACTCCCCTGGAACTCTCTCTCCAATTATATCCATATACCTTTCATGTCACAAAACTTTCTCTTCTTTTAGAATGTGATATTTAGTGCTTACTGACCAATTTTGCTATGAGAAGTCTTGTGGGTGATATTTAATAAAGTTCATCATTAATTTGGTGTTTATAAAAGTATAGAAACTATAAAAAAATAGATAGAACTCTATAGAAATGCTTAATAAAATATCTGGAAGTCACCAAAAAGGAAGAGTTAATTACAGTACAAACAGGTTAAGCTCCTTTCTTCATGGTGTCAACAGCAAAGGTTCTTTCTCCTTAGAGGTCTGTCTCTTTTAACAACAGCAGGTGACTGGCTGCGTGGCAGAGCTAACTTGTAGACAGTTAAGCCAGGTGAGATGAATCCAGCCTGTAAGAGAAAATACTCAGCATCACTTGGGTAATTTTCTACAAAGACCTTTGAGAGAATCATGGAAGAAGTTTAGTGTCATCAGAATTTTCTGACTTCTGAGCCTCTTCATCATTTGGCTTCTGTTTCGTCAACTAAACTGGTATTAGTGGAATTCCCACCTTCTTCAAAATGTCTGCTTAAAACTGCCTTGGTTTAGGACCAGGATGCCCTGAACATTAGAAGATTTAATACCCTGTGATTTAATACCGTTTCTCCAAGTTTCTCTCCCTTCTCCTTTCCTCTCTAGCTCAGAGGCTGTCTTGGCAAGCCATGATTTTGTATTATTCTTGTCACCGCAGCATATTGCTGGTCAGAAATCACAAGTTAACATTATCGTTGTCTGCTTTTCAATGTTAAAACAAGAAACCCTTATTAAAACCTTTTGCCCTTCAGAATACAATGCTGTCAGAAGTGTCAGGGGAACAAGGGCTTAAGTGGCCTGTCATGGTACGCTAATGCAAATCCTTTGTTGCTAATCTTGGTATGAGGAAATATAAAATTGCAATGACTTAATTCTACTAAAATACTTGACTTTGGGTGTCTTGTAGCTCCCACTAGTGTCTGAAATGTTAGTCTGCTGGCGGGTAGCAGACAATGTTTCCTTTCAAGTGAATTATCTAAAATGTCTAATGCCTTTTTGTATAATGACTTCGTTGTTTCTTAAATTAAAGCATTACATGGAGTAAAGTATTTGGAAAGGGTACCTAAAGAGAATTCCTGTCATTTCCAGTTTTCTGAGAAAAAAAATTCAATAAGAATCTTTGAAGATTGTTCATGGTTGTTCGATCTTTCTTCAGAGATTTTTGCATGATCTCAAGACTTCTAGGCAGAACTAAGGACTGGTTATTTTGTGTTCAAAATGAATGCTTTATTCCTGTTTGCAGAAGTTTAATTTTTTTTTGCTCAGGGAAAAAAAGTATAATATTTCAGTCAAAAGGCTGCAAGGTATAAATGCATTTAGTACGTCTTAATCTTAAATTTTATAATGCAAAGTCGCATGAAAATAATTGCAGTGGAAATAATTTTGATTGTTGGCCAGATTTTAGTTTTTCCTTCTCATGTGTTTGTTTACCTGAAGACGAGAGGACGCCAACCAATTAGCACAGGGCCACACGAAGCACAGCGGATATTCCAGTTGGTAAAAAAAATAATTTAAAATGTGTTATTTGTCATCAAGGTGCATGATATGTGACCAGCCTTTAAATGGCTTTTAGAAATATGCTTCACCTAGTTTGAAACAAGCTTTCTTATCAGTATGTCTTGCAATTAATTTAATCTTGTTTCTATTATTTCCACAGTATTTTTCAATTCAGTGAACCTCATTACATTTGCAAGTGCATTAAATTAGAGTCTGGATAGAAGAAGAGAGATGATTATCAGTTAATTTAATTATGTTTCTACATTTGCCCATTCAATGCTATGTCTGCCATTGTTGTCGCAAGCCTTTACTGCAGTAGCACTATGCAAAAATTGGTTCCGATTCCATGTAAAGTTTATGTTATCTGATAACTCTGACAACTAATAGAGGCACACGTTCAGATATTTATGAGTCTAATCATAAATCATTTACCTTAAGTCAAATGGCCACAGTACGGAATAATTCACTACATCAGTATTATTTTTTCGAGCTTGCGTATGTGGTAACACTTGTACACAGTTTTACATTGTTAATTTAATTTAAGAAATAAAACTTTACATTCTTATTGTAACTGAAGAAGCAAGAAAACACATCATCGCACAATTATATTCTAGACAGTTAATCAGTTTAGCTGAGGAATTTTCTTGTTTTTTAAGAGGAGGAAAAGAGTAAAGTAAGCAAACCTCCAAGTTCACTATTACGCAGCCCTTCATTTAAAATGCTCTTTACTTTTATTAATAAAATTATATGGTCATTTAGGGAGGTGCTAAAACCTGAGTCCTAGTACTTATCTTCTAATATGGTGCCTAGCAGTCACTACTATTTTTATAGTCTTTTGTAACTCTACAGCTTTTATCTGTAAGGTTTTTGCCCTGTGTTTGATATTTCACAATGTGTGGCATTTGCCCTGGCATCTGGAAAAATCCTGAGGAAACAGCTCCTGAGACTCTCCAAAGCAGTTCTACGTTACATCTATAGCGTGCATCAGTGTCATAGCTCAGTAAAGGCAGATCTAGTAAGACGACACTTTTGATTTTTAGACATTTATGTATCCAATATTAAGGTGAGAGAAAAAGACGTTAAGCTGTGAAGTGCAAAATGTTTGAAATTTGAAGGTGGCCATTTCCTGGATTAGTAAATGGAAAAACAATATTAAAAAATGGTAGCAGAAATTGCCTGTAAATGAGAAAGCAAAATAAAAGTGGAATCCAAATTTTACTAAACTTAACGAACTATTCTTATATTCCTATGTTTTGGAAGATCTAAAAAAAAAATAGGTTTATGTTTATAGTTACCATTTTAATGTGATGAATCTTTCTTTGAAGGTCACTGGTTTCAAGGTAAATAATGCACATGTGTACATTAAGTTGTTTCTTGTTCTGAAAGTGCTTGCCACTAGAAAAAGACTCCATGGTATACTGAAGAGAATCAGTGTATTTTCAAACACCGGATGACTGGATGTCCCTTGGCTCACTTCTGTTAGTCTTCCAGTATGGAGAGATGATGGACTTTTCAGGAAAAGGTGCTTCAGTAGAGCCTGAGGGTCGCCGTGGGAAATACTGTGGTGCCAAGAGGTCTTTTAAGATACAAAGCTATCACAGAATTTGTTTTGTGCTTGGACTGGATGGTCCACATAGCAATAAGTCTGGATTTTCTCAAAGATTAGCTGTTGTCACAAATAATATATAACTCCCCTGTAATATGGAGCTGCCTCGTGCTCATATCTCAAGAATATGTGATACAACAGGTAAATAACCTAACTTCTATCTGCATACATGTGCAAGAGATTAAATGAAGACTGTAAAATAATTGCTACATTTCTGACAAATTATGAAAATTTGCCATTTTGTTTGTACATTAATATTTTTATACATCTGCCACACTTTATGGGAGGAGATACTTAAAAAAATCCTTGACAAATTTAGTATATATTTGAAACTGAGAGCTGTGCGTGGGTGCGGAGTGGGAGAATCGGACTGAACAAAGTCCAGAAAGACTGGATTTATTAAATTGCCGTTGCAGAAGACAATTATATTTTCACAGCTGTTAACTTTAGTGATGATGGGTGACCTGATAACCCATGGGATTATCACTGGCTCTTACTTAGTATTATTTTTGTAGAGCTTGTCATTCGTAGAATACCAGTTTGAATAGTGTTCTGATTAGCAGGAGGGATATATCACCTCTGTTTGTTTTTTAATAAGTGTTCAGTGGTCTCTAATTTGCATGAATTTGATGACACATAATTCACATCCGTTATATGTTCTTCCCGTTTTGCTTACTTTTACTGTAAAATTAGTTTTGACTGCAGACACTATTATTTGTACAGTGGAATCCGGGGATTTTCCAATGTCAATTGTATCCACTGGACTTTGTGAAAATTTAAAAATACCATTATTTTGTAGCTTGTCTTCTGCAAGGAGCTAAAGTCAGAAGACGAACCACCTTATTGGTTTATATTATAGGTATCCTTTTGGGGTTTGAGGACTAACCAGGTGGTTTTTTGAGTTGAAACTCACTATTTTGTAACGTTTGACACCTTTTAACCATCAGTGCCACTGGAAATAAGCGCTTTGAGTATCTGCCATTAGCCAGGGTCTCTGACAGACACCCTTGAGCAGAACCCTTGGAAAAATCCCCGTGGGTCCAAATGTAATGCTATGGTCTTTTATACTGGCAAAACCATCATTTAGAGACTGCAGGGTGGGGATAAATCAAGCCCTTTGTTCAAATGTAGGAATAAAGCACGAATTCATTAACTAGTTCTAACTGTAGTAAATAAGGTCTTATTATACAAGAGTCCGCAACTATTGCTAAAGGCAGAAAGACACAGAGGCTACAACTCGGGGTAGCACCGTGAGGAATTAAATACATTTCACTAATAGATCAGTGAACATTTTGCTTAGTCATGTGATATATTGGAGAATTAAGCCTCTCCTTAAATGAGGATAAATCTACTTGGTTAATCATCATCTTAGGTTGCAATTATTCTGCATTCTCTACTCAACTTTTCTGGAAAATGCTTTGTTTGGTTTTTTTTTTTTTTTTTTTTGCTTTTCCTTTGTTTTAAACCAGGGGTAACTTGGAAATCAACCGTGAGTATGTAGTGATGCTTGCTGTACAGCGAATGACTTCCGCTCTCCTTCTTCTTGTCAGTTCAGTTCCGCCACTCCCCCCACCCACTAATATTTTTGGAGGGACTGAAATGGAAAAATTAAACCCCTTAATATTCTGTGTTTGAAAAATACCGTGTGTTTGTTTCTGGAGAGTTTTTAGGAGAGTTCCTAAAGCAAAGTTCTAGAGCTCTTAGGATGTCCATACACTCTAAATTTAAGCTACAAAAGTGAAGCCCAATCAGTTTTCTTGGTCAAGGATATATTTCTCTGTTTATCTTAATCTGTTTTAACTCTGAACAGATATGCTCTTTCCAAAGTTGGTGTGCCAAGGGAAAAGGCTGACTTTTCAAGAAGTGATAGCGTTGGAATTGACTGCGACGTCTTTGCCTTGCTTTTGCAGGCAGGCTTTTGTTTATCTGGAAAGTTATAGTTCTTTGCAAGGAAAAATAAGTAATTGGAATGGGGCATCTTTAGATTAGTATTCTGACAGGTACCTTTTTATACTTATCATTTTGCTAATGAAAAGATGCATAAATATTTTATTAAGTCACTCAGAGATAGAGAACGTTGTCCTAAATGAGACATGAATTGGGAGAAATTAGACTATCAGTCTTTCCATAACGGTCTTTCCATAACATATGTTAAATAGTCTATATATAATGCCCCCCCGCTCCCGATGGTAGGAGCAATGCTGGTCTTTTTCATATGATATTCTCTAACTTAGTCTCTTTGCTAAGGGTAACTTCATATTCTTTCTTTTAATATTTTTTTGTTTCCAAGACAGTTTTTTTCCACACATATGTGTCTATAGCTAGAAAATATGTCTGAGATAAATTTGCTAATCTAAATCTTGAAGTCTTTCTCCTTTTCTTCAGTCTACAAGTAGCGAGATGCATTCTCTGCGCTACCACATGGGATCATTTATAGCTCTGCAGAGGGAGAGGTCAGTGAGGTACAGCAATCATGGACTGCATGTTTGGAGATTAGGTGATTCTCAGCAGTTATGAACAGAGTCGGTAAATATCCAGGTTTTGCTAATGCTTCCTCTGTATTTTCATTACTCTTAGAAAGCTAACATTATTAGTATTTTTCAGGTGTGTGGCACTTCAGTTTCTTTAAAATTGAGAAATTCTTTAAATATTAATGGCTTTAAGCACAAGTTACGTTAACGAAGCAGTTATGTCTTTTGGGTTTAAGTATCATTAATTTTAGTAAACCACTTCTTGTGAGTAATCACAAGCATCTGTTGGTTTTGCTGCAAGAGTTTGATGCGTAAATGAAAGAAATAGTGAATATTTGCATCAGTCACATTAAAACACAGAGATAGTTTTCTGTAAGCACACCTTTCCTAGGCTTTGCTGTACTAATATTTATTCCCAAATTCAAATACTGTGGTATCCTGAATGTACTAAATTTTTAGCTTTCACTGTGACTTTTTAATATGCTTTTTTGAGGTTTGTTGAATCTGTTCATTCTAAAAGTTTCTGAAATGTTTCTTCTTGAAATAAAAACCTTAAAGGTATTATTCTAATCATATTTAATCTTACAACTGATTTAGTTTTCTACTGTTCAGCTGTTTTCAATATGGAAAGAGTAATTTTAATGACAAAGGTGCTGTAAGTTATCTTCTCTGATTTGTTTGTCCTCTGGAAAATTTACAGTGTCTGTCTCTAGCTTGAAGTAAACCAAATTGCAGGAAGGCACTGTGTGCTGAGGTACATCAGCTGCACGACTATGTGCACCTTTTACTGACTGGGGGAGACTCTCCTGCCCGGGCAGTGTAATTTTGCAAAGGAGGAAATGAATGCCTGAGTTTCTGATGAACAAAGAAGCTGTTTAAGGTAAAATGTTGTCCCTTCCATAGAGCCCAGCCCAGCCAAGCATGATGAGACCAAGGGATAGAAGTATTTGTTGACGTGCCTACCTGCACCGTTCAGAAACAACTCTATTTCAGAGATCTCTCAAAATAGTTGGAGTGTTTCCTGTTGCACCAAGTTCCTTACAAAGTTCTGCTGTATGAGTTCTGTAGTACTAGAAAGGTGATATTTTCCATTTTGTGCTGTTGTAGAGCTGTAGTGTATATCCCCCTACACTAATGGATCCTTGAATCGTGGAGTGGTTTGGGTTGGAAGGGACCTTAAAGCCCATCCAGTCGCACCCCCTGTCACAGGCAGGAACACCTCCCACTGGATCAGGGGCTCCAAGCCCCATCCAACCTGGCCTTGATCCCCTCCAGGGATGGGGCAGCCACCACTGCTCCGGGCAACCTAAACATTTCTTCCTAAGATGATATCTAAATCTCCCCTCTTTCATCTTGAAACTGTTCCTCTTTATCCTATCACTATGCTTCTAAGCTTTCCTGTAGGCAAGAATGTCTGTCACCCGGTTTTGGCTTCTTTGAACCAGAGCTGCTCTCATTATATAAGATTTCCTCTCCAAGTTATGCTGAAATATTTGCAATGGCAGGAAGTTTCTCCAGAATTTCCAAAGAAGATTTACTTGCTCTGCTCTCAGTTGACTAAAGTAGCCGCCTTCCAGGGTTTTTTAACAAACAGACCTCTGGCATGGACTGTGCTTCCCTGAGGGATTTCTGGAATTGATATTCCAGAATTGATATTCCAGAAACTATGATATTCCACATAACTATTCAGATATTTAAGCATCTGAAGTATTTTGATTGCAGGTTCTCAACATGCTTTCTGAATGTTCAGGGCACACCATACTGTTTGTAATTAAAAGGATTCTGTCTGACTTGTGTTTGCATGAAGAGCTGTGGCTCTGATCCAGCTCAGAGTTGTGCAGCTGGGAATGCTGAGTGTGCTAATTTTATTCTCCCCCAGAAAATGCATTTCTTTTTTTTTTTTCTCCCCTGTTTTAAGCTTTGCCTCTCATTAAGTTGGAAGGGAGGGTTAAATGAGAACTCATAGGCTAAACAAGGACTGTGAAGAAGCTTTACCTAACCCAGGGAGCTCCCAAGAAAGGGAACTTTTTGGTTTTTCCCCATGATGATGAATTTGATGGTTTTTTTTTCTTACTACTTTTTTGTGGTTTGTTTTGGTTTTGTTTCTTTTCTTTTTTTTCTGGGCAATATTTGAAAAGTATGCCTTTGGTGCATGGACTTGGGATTACTTTTTACAGTATTTATGATGGTGAGTGCAACTGCGATGGTAGGTAAAGCTGAAAGTAATAGCATTACTGTAATTTCTTTCTTATTAAGAAGAAATTACTTTTTTTAAGAATATGGAAACATATTCCATATTTTTAGGTTATTATAGAGTGATCTAGATTACTCTAAAGCCAGAAGGTGCATTCTTGTCGGAGTGGGAGGCGGACCCGGAGTAACGATGGAATCTCAATATGAGTATGATCGTTCTCATTTATTCATGCACCTTACACTTCTTATATACTTATTCCAATAGTGCACGCGCTAACAAAACAAATCCTAATTGGTTATGTCCCGCTGTTCACGTGCCTTATGCTGTCACGCAACTGGCCAGACGCTCTTGAGCACGCGAAAGGGGCAGATACAAGGTTCTCATCACAACTCTTCAGGACTTTCCCACGCTGGATTCCACATTCTTGTATTACACTCCCTTTTATCTTATCTCAAGGTCAGACCTAGCTACAGACAGCAAACCCTGGATTGTTCACTGCTATTAAATCATGAGCCATCCTTCTG
The DNA here is from genome assembly GCF_017976375.1 of Cuculus canorus. Taxonomy (NCBI): domain Eukaryota; kingdom Metazoa; phylum Chordata; class Aves; order Cuculiformes; family Cuculidae; genus Cuculus; species Cuculus canorus. The sequence goes on from NC_071440.1 coordinate 17,052,525, forward strand.
CAATCCCCCCTTTTTGTTTTGAACAAGCCAGGGTTCATTTGTTGTTCGCGATAGCATTTTTCTTAGACATAACCTTACACAACTGAAAAGAACTATTTCTACAAGTATAACTATCAACGACATTAATCCCATTTTTAATATGCTCCTAAGCCAACCAGTCAATCCTAACCAGTTGGATAATCCATCCAAATCAAAGAAAAGAGAAAAAAAAAGAAGAAAAAGAGAGACCTAGGTCAAAATTGCCACAGCCATGACCATGCGCCAAAAAAGAAGAAAAATTTATTGCTGCAGCCAGTTCAGACAAAATTCGACTTGTCATGTTGGCTTGCTTCACTACCCAACAAAATAATTCTTCTAAGTTTTTATGCACTTTTATGGCTGCGACTCTTGATAGCAAAAGAAATGCAAAAATCTTTCCCAAGAATTCCATAATTCAGGTCTCTTTTCCACCTTGTGGGATGAGTTTGATTTGGATGATGATATGGAACGCCCAAACTGGGCTGACCAATGGTACATGGTCCACCCTTTGGGTTAGAGGGCATGCCTGCCCACGCTCGATTACCACAGATCGAAAGGTATCCTGGTGGTAATCGTCTTGGTAATACAGTGCCAGGAGCAGAGTGAGTTTTATTTCGCATTGTAATGTTGCACCATTTCCGCTCCCAATCACTGCTGTTCCCCATGGGATTATTATTGTTGGTGCTGCTTGGTCCGCTAGTCTTGTTTCCTTCTATACCTCAGACCACGATGCTAAACCTATAAAAACAAAAAACAATACGTAGCATTCAGAGAATCCACAAGTTCAAGTTCTTGTGGTTTGGATCCAATTGGAAGTTTGTTATCCCAATTATCATATTTATCGAATGCTTCGCTCTGGTTTTCCCATCGAAATGGTAAGTTACTAGTGATGTTAAACTGTAACTTCAATTCTTGCATTGTTTGATTAAAGTTAAAAAAAAAAACAATTTTTTTTTTTTTTTTTTATGGGAAGTCCTATAAGACAAGTCACAAATGGTTGCCAAACTGGCACAAAACTAGTAATGCTCAAGACTTGTGCAAGAGTAACCCATACATTTTTCGATACTGTTTCCATTTATAAGAATGCCTACAGTTTTCTTTTACTTTCTTCCAATTTTGTTCCTTAATAGTCCATATTACAGGGTCACTGATTATTATCACAGTCACCACAGTTATGGAACACCCAGGGATCACAATTCCCACAATTACAGCTTTCTTCATTCATTCCTGTGCAGGATCTTCTTGTGTAGGCCATTGATCACGTTCTGATGACGTCTGTAGATAGGGTCGAATGCTTTTTGCTGGTATCCACCTAGGACCACCTTCTGTGGAAACACACATATATCCTCGACCATTAAATATTACAGCAACAGGTCCTTTCCATATTCCCATTACTGGATCTCTATATAATACTTGAAAGCTGGGAATAATTGTCTTTTCATTCAACCTTATACTTTGATGATGTATTATCACCGGTGGCTCTTCTCTATCACTCATGTTTACACACGTTGTGCTTTCTCACCAGGTAATGCGGTTGCCCATACAAATTTCGAAAAGGTATCAATTGTCACGTGAACATATTTTAGTCTTCCAAATTCCCCAATATGAGTGACATCCGTCTGCCAAAGCTCTAAGGACTTTAGTCCTTTAGGGTTAACTCCGATCCCTATTCCTGGACCGTGATTTCCACATCTTGGACAGGCTTGTACAATACTACGGGCTTCATTCTCTGTTAAGCCATACTGTCATTTTAATCCTTTGGCATTCTGGTGAAATTGGTCGTGACTCTGTCTTGCTACACAAAATTTATCCATAGGGGGCATATGCTGAGCTGGACTAACGAAGCTATCTGCTATCTGATTACCCCTTCCTAGTCTTACGTCAAGTTGATGACTTCGCACATGAATAACACAACAAGGCTCTGTGCGTTGTTGAAGTGTGGAGCGTAATTGCACAAACAATGCTCCTAATCTTGGGTTAGTTGTCTGTCTTAGAAGAGCATTCTCTAATCCTGGGACTACTCCTGCTACATACAATGAGTCTGTTACAACATTAAGAGGGGTGGTTAGCCAATTCAACAGGGCCCAACCAACAGCAGTTAATTCTAAGGTCTGTAAAGAATCTTGGGGCTGTCCTTCCAAGATATGCTTGTGCCATTCAGCACGTTCGTGCCATACACAAACAGCATGATGCAGTCGTTTTCTGGCCTCAGTATATACAGTAAGGCCATCCACCAGTGGTTGCCTACTGACTTTCGTTCTTTCCAGCCACTGCTTTCGTGACAATATCTGCCACTTTTTCCCTTGCGTCTGCTGTGAATGTATTTGTCCTTCAAATCCTAATAGGGCTTCCTGAAGTGGTATTACATTTCGTAACCACCACTCTAGGTCTACAGCATTAACTGGAATGCTAATGTCTGCAGGTTCTTCACCGCTGATCTCAATAATTCGAGATCTGCCTTTTCGTACTAACTCTGCCACAGCTTTGGGTCTGGTTTGAATGCTCGTTTTTGGCTGCACACCCAGAAACACCCATTCCAATACCCAGAATGATTCAGCTTTATCAGTTCTCTTGTTACTGGCAATGGCAGGGTCATTCATGTCTCCATTCTTCACAGATTCCCCTTTTTTATTTTGCCATTGACAGATGACTGCATATGGGGATTCGCTATTCTTACAAACCAAAAGCGATATCGGTAAATTCAGTATCTTCCAAGATGACCAAGATATTTGTAAGCGACGATTGATTTTCTGCAAAAGAGTCCTTTGATCTGTGGTAAGCTCAATTTTGCAAGCTGGGTCGGCATTGCGCAACAACACAGTCATGGGAGCAATATCAGAGTTGGAAATGCCCACACAACGGCAGACCCACTGAATATCCCCTAACAACTTTTGAATGTCTTTAACAGTTCGTAAACTGGTCGTCAATTCAATTTTCTGTGGTGGGATTTGGGCATCAGAAATGCGCCAGCCCAAATACTTCCACAGAGCTGACCTTTGTACTTTTTCAGGTGCAACAACAAGTCCTTTATCTGTCAGCATATCCCTCAATGTCTGCAGTGCCAGTTCATCAAATGGTTCTTATAACGGACACTGGAATGCAGAGTGTTCTTCATAAATTGTTACTCCCCTAGAGAAAGATAAGGACTGCCAAGCTGAAACAAAACAAAAATCCTTCACATATCAGGAGTAAGGGCGGGGAGGAATGGGGCGGGGGGGGGGGGGGAACCTTCACACACAGCCACAGGGCTGGGGTTTTTTTTTTTCCATTTTCTTTTTCTATTGTCTACTTTCTTTTTGGGTTTGTTTGTTGGTTTTTTGTTTTGGTTTTGGTTTGGTTTTTTGTGGTTTTTTGTTTGTTTGTTTGTTTGTTTTGTTTGGGTTTTGTGGGGTTTTTTTTTTTTTTCAGTTTGAAATTGTGTCCTCTGCAGCCTTTCACTTCAAAGGTCCCAGGTAAATCTACCTGTTTGCCGGCTTAGTGGACGTTTGAGATTGAAAGGTCTCAGAGTTGCATTTTTAAGATTAATCGAAACAAACAGAGGCTCAAACTCCTATAACCAAAGTCCAATTTGCAAATCTTACAAACATTTAAAGCGCTTTAAACACACACACGCATACACACACAGAACCACTATTTGAGAGCTGGCTTAATATACCTATACAATATTGTTTATGACCAGTCAATAAGAATAGCACGATGGTATGAATATTTAAACTATACACGGTACCGAACACATACAACACTTACAATATGCACATATATTATAAGATAAGGTTTGTATCAATTGTTTAACAGGTAACAGTCCTTGGTTGTCATATACTTTTAATACAGCCTTTTGTCCTTCAGGGAACTCTAGTTGAATCGGTTCCCGACTGATCTGTGGGAGAGAGTGTCCTCCTACTCCGGCTATAGCTGATAAAGGTTGCTCCACTGGCCAATGTCGAGGCCATGTTTCACAGCTGATTATCGTGATATCTGCACCAGTGTCTAACATGGCTTGAATCTGTCGATTCTCATTGTCACGGAGCAGTCCAATTGTTAATACAGGCCGTTGATGTAGTTTAGTGGTAAAACAAACAGCAGGGCCTGTAGATCCAAAACCTTGGTCGCCCCTATAGAATTCCACTCGGGACTGTGAAGGTAAGATACTTTCAATGGCCACAATCTGTGCTATTTCACTACCTGCCGGTATAAAGATAGGTGGACAAAGTGTATACACCATGACTTGTATCGTCCCTGTATAATCTGCGTCGATCAATCCAGGTATTATAATTAATAATGTCCTTCATTCCCACATCGATAACACTTCCCGTGGGAGGGTTGGTTGGTTGATGACTTTCCTCCCTTTAGCACACAGCCCCTTCCTTTCTGGGCTGCGGTAGCAAGTGATTGCACAAGTTCACGTACAGCTCCCTGCACTGCAGCAGCAACAGAGCTACTTTGTTTATAAGAGTCAGCTCTTTCTACTCTTAAAAGCATCTCCTCCACTCCGGCTCCCTTTGGGAGCCCGGCTAGAATCTGATTGGTAGCCTTGTTGGCATTATCGAAGGCCAATACTCGAAACATTTGCTCTTTACTTTCAGGAGAGAGATCAGGGTGGTTCATGACGTTATCCCAAAGTCGATCAACAAAGTGGGTATATTTCTCTGTTGCACCCTGCACCAGGTTACCAAACGATGGGGCACTAGGTCCTGGTAGGCTCAAAAAGGCTTCTAAAGCTAATTGGGCGGAAAGCGCAGCATATCCTCAGGAAAGGTGGTTTGCACTCTGGTATCAGCAAATTGACCTCGACCAGTGAGCATATCTGGTGTTACCCCCCTAAGGGGATCCTGTGGATCCTGGCGACGTGCTGCTGCTGTAACTGCACGCTGCTGCCATGAGGATTGCCATAGCAAAAGTTGAGTCGGGGTCAAAAGTAGTCTCATTAAATTTTGACAATCATACGGACACATCAAATCTGCTGAGAAAATCCAGGTCACTATCTGTCGTGCACCTTCGGATTTCGGCCCGTATGTGGTCATGGTGGCATGTGCCTGTTGTAAAATCTTCCAATCGTGCGGTTCCCACTTCCCCTGTCCATTTTCTTGGACGACAGGAAAGGCTAAGGGCATTAGCCCCTCACTATTGTTAGGTGACATCCACTGGCCTTGCACTATGGCATCTTTGATAATTCCCTTCCATTGCACTCCCCGTAATAAAGCTGGTCGAGTAGTGGATAAGCAGGGCGGTAAGGCTTGTTCCTTGTCATCTAAACATAGGTCCAAATGGTCAAGATGTTGCAGAAATGTTTGCAGCAACTGTGTGGCCGTTTCCTTGATACATCGAATTCCTTCCTCTATATCTGGCGTTATAGTGCCGGACGAATCACTGGGCGGCAACAATGAAGGATACAGAGTCGGAGGGGAAGGCAGCACCAGAGGAGTTAATTCCTCGATTGGGGGGGCAGAAGGCTGTACCGAAGGAGCAGCATGGGAACGTGGGCGGCAACTAAAGCCAGTCTTGGGTACTTCCTGCTTTTTCTCAGTCGGTTCCATGTCCCCCAAGGCATCAACTTCCTCCTTCCCGAACCAGCGCTCCCCCTCCTTCTCCCCTGTTTCAGCTTTTCGCGTTAACTCGCCAACATTCTTGCAAATAGTTCCTTTCATGCCTTTCACCGCAGGCAATCCGAATAAACGGGAAATCGAACCCGCCCCGGCTGTTTTTTTTTCGACGTTAGGTAGAGGTCCCAGCATTTGGGCTGCTGCACAAGCCACCTCCCTCTCCGCTTTCATCTCTTTTAAAGTGTCCAACACCAAATTCCAATCCCCGCAAACAGTTTTAATTTCCTTTTCCTCTTTCTCTGTTCCTGATATAGTCTTTTGCCACAACGTTTCTCCATAATCTCGCCACTCAGTAACAAAAACCATCATGTGCGGATCAATAAAGTGTCCCCATTTTCTACCTAAATGTAGAAGTTTTATCAGCAGTTTTGTGGGCAGTTCATGCCCTCTCTTAGAGAGGATTCCCACAAGTAGCGTTGCCGCAGCTTCTGTTTCCATAATTATCCCTAAGGGGTGAGGAGCGACCTCACACCAGCTGTCTACCTTGACTATGCACAGGCAGCGCTTCCCTTAGCTGCAGTTTCCCACTCCCCTCCTCTAGCTGCTTACCGCAGTCTCGGAGAAGTCAAAGGTGTCCTGTAACCATCCTCTGCTACCAGATGTCGGAGTGGGAGGCGGACCCGGAGTAACGATGGAATCTCAATATGAGTGTGATCATTCTCATTTATTCATGCACCTTACACTTCTTATATACTTATCCCAATAGTGCACGCGCTAACAAAACAAATCCTAATTGGTTATGTCCCACTGTTCATTCGCCTTATGCTGTCACGCAACTGGCCAGACACTCTTGAGCACGCGAAAGGGGCAGATACAAGGTTCTCATCACAACTCTTCGGGACTTTCCACATTCTTGTATTCTACTCCCTTTTATCTTATCTCAAGGTCAGGCCTAGCTACAGACAGCAAACCTTGGATTGTTCACTGCTATTAAATCATGAGCCATCTTTCTGCACATTCTCCCATCTCTGCTATCCTGTCTTCAGCATTTATGGATCCTAGTTTAGACACTTCCAGTACAGACCATTCTGTTGTCTTGGTTTTGTACTGACACTTATGCTATTCAAATTATCTTTCTTTTCTCTCCATTAAAACATAGCTTTGAAACTCCACTGCTGTTAGTATAATGTTCATGGAGTGTGTATTTGTTTGCCTACACCACGTCCAGACCAAGGTCTATCTGCACACGTGTAGAACTCTTCTCACAGACGAACATACCCTATTGTGCATCTCTTCACAGGATGTTTGTGGTGCTGTTGTCAGTAGCTTCTACTGTCCTTAATTACCAAGTGCTGATTTTCTCAATCAGCCAAAATACCATTTTCTAAATAACTTCCATTGAAGTCTACTTGATCTCTCTAGGCTTGAGCCTATCTGGTATTGCTGGATGTGGAGTTGGAAATATTTTTCCTAGTTTTAAAAAAAAAAAAAAAAACATTTATCTTTCCAAGTGTACAGTTGTAAAAATATAACAGCAGTTAACTAAGGCATCATCACGGTCTCATGATTGCTAACATTCCTTGGAGAAGATAAACATATGGATGGTATATTCTAAAGTAGATTGAAAAATACTCCTTTTTTTCTTTTGCAGACTGTCGTTTTCCCAATTTCTTCTTCCTTGAAACAGTTATATTTAAGTAGTATTCACAGCTTCTTGTTCTGTATATTTTCTGTGATCATTAATCAGCCTATAACTGACTTGCAAGAAAAATAACACAACATACTTGGTACCAAAACTGAAGTCAAACAGTGTTACGAATATAGGAGGTAAATTGTCATTCATCATTGCAGCGTGCAATGTCTACAAACAGAGATTGCAAACTCTTTTTAGGCATCCAAGTCAGAAATGAGGATAAAGGAAAGATAATGATACTAAAGCTTCTTTTCTTTGCTGAAGGTTTTAAACACCTGTAGTGGCTTAGTGTTACCAAAGGTGTTGTATGACTGCTCTGGTGAAGAAAGATGCTTTAAGTCTTGTAGTGATTTTGGTTTTTATTTCTGGATGAAGAGTTGTTACTTAATGTTGTAGAAAAAAGTCTAAGAGCCACTTTTTTGTCATAAAGCAATGTGAAAACCAGGGCTGTTAGAACAGGAAATGCTGCTTTGATGAGAACGACATAGCTGAGAGCGTATATGGAGTGGTGGTGGATAGCTGGAATATCTGTTGGGGGGAATGCAGAAAACCAGGACAAAAAAGCCCGCAGCAGCTTCAGAGATTTAGGAAGATTGTTTAGTGTGTTTCTCTCAGCTTTTACATGTTATTTGGGTGTATCAAAAGAGCAAATGCATGTTTGGGGACTTTTTTTCAGTTGTCAGAAATCCCATATATGACACAAACGTTGAGATTCTTTTCTGCAAATTCAGTTGTATGGAAAGTACTTTATGAACTTGAAGTAATAAGAAGTTAGACTGGGGAAGGTGTTTCTAAGTGTTGGGCTACAGGGACCTTGGCTTTCCGTCCTCCTCCTCCCATGCCAGTGGCTCTCTCAGCCTGTGCTTTTGGCTCGCTGTCAGATGCCCGTGTGCTCCATATTCAGGGGATCAGAGTTTCTGCACCTGTTGAAATACAGGAGGCTGTTATCACTCCTACTGTCATTATTGCCTCCTCCTACCCGGCACTGTTATTTAGGGATTGCTTTTAGAGATTATATGTATTAGAGTAAGTTTTTATATAGTTACAGAATTGTGCATGAATTATCCATGATAATTTTCTAGTCAAATTTAGGCTTTGAAAAATATTTCATGATCTTCACCTCTCATATACAAAGAAATCAAATTGCTGATGGAAAGCTACTTCTGTCCCTTTTTTTTGTGGTATTCCCTTTGCATTCTGTAATTCTCTATAAGTAGCAGACAGTAGCTGATAAAGTAGTTGCCATGAGTGACAGCTGAGAATACTGTTATTTTTGCTTTTTCCTTATTGTTGTTTTGTATTTTCAGCGTTGCAGGAAGTCTGAGGAAGGGAAAGAGATCATGTGTTGGAGAATGGCTCGAAGAACAAGGACATGGCTCTTTAAAAATGCTACATTCAAGCAAGGCATAAGCCTGCACAATAGACCGAATGGAGGAGTACCGAGAAGCTGCACAATCATGTTGATAGCGCGAACTAGCAAGGACACTGTGACCTTGACTAGTTTCATAAATAATCTTGGGGAACTAGCTGTAGAAAGAATGAGAAGCTAGCTTAAGCTGAAACTGGAAGTAGGAGGATACATGTAAAAAACTAACCCTTAGGATTTGCCAATTAGAGTAGGACTAGTAGGCATAATTAACTCGTGCTGTATATAATTGAGCTATCTGAAGGCAATAAACGGAGCCTGCTTATAACTCATATTGAGTTGTGCATGTCTTCCTTCCTCGACAAAAAACAAGGGCCTCTGAACCTTCCTCACAACAATCATGTACGCTTCATCTGCTCTTTGATTTTAGTCCTCTAGAATTTTGGATAATTTTGATATGGGATGATTTGGTCTCTTGAACCTTTATTCATTAATTCAATTTTAAAAGTTGTCATTCTGAATTGGCCAGTACAGATGATATTTTGTGCAGTAGTTCTAATACTGAATCTTAGTGTTCATCTGATATTCGGTAGAAAAACTTGTACTGGATCTGCCTTTCTGAAGCTTCTTTTGATCTCTTGAACATCAAATGTATCATTATATACCAAGTTAAGAAATGTATTTTTCCAGGCTGATAAAGTGAACAAAAGCTGTAAAATATCTGGTATAATTTACTAGATATTATCATCACATAATTTTCTGGAATATATTTTTTTCTGGCTGCATCGTTAATATTCATTAGGCTTAGTATGAGCAATTACACTGTAAACGGTGATGATAATTTTCAGAATTAATATTGTAAAATTAGCCATAGTTTGGGATGTTATTTTGAACATATGAAAAACTATAATGAAACTGCATATTTAATCAGTTTATGCCGTCAAAAATTGGAAGGAGCAAGAAATACTTCACAGTTGGTGGGGATTTAAAGCTATAGAAACAGCAAAACAAAACTGATAACATAGATTATTTATTTTAAAGTTATATTATTATTTATTGTAAGTTTTTGTTTTGCTTTAATTACATTTGGTTTACTTTGGGATTATTAACATCTCTTTCATAAGGCGATTGATCATTCAAGAGAGAGTTTGTGTGACTCAAATGATTTTAAGCGTAACCTTTATAGATAAAACTTTCACACTTTAAAACAAAACTGAAAGAGGGATGACATAAAAGCAGTGACCAAAAAAAGCCTCTTTTCCTAATTTTATAGTAATGCACCTGCAGTTCTAAAAATTAGAAGTTCCAACAAATTAAGTTATACTTAAATGCATTTAATATTTTCTGTTTTGATAAAAATATATTTTGTTCTAACCCCTTAGAGCTGATTTAAGATACAGTCTTCAAAAAGTGTTGAAAAGCAGTTAATTACATTTGTGTTTAACTATACATGTTTCAATGAACATCAGCTCTGTTTTAGTGGAAGATACTACTGGAATGCTTTTGTTGGTGTTCAGCCATGACAAGACATAATAGTATTTTTCTTGCTAGTTTAAAACAGTGTGTGTGTGTGTGTGTGTATATATATATATATAAAATCATTTACTTGCAGAGGTTTATTAGTGTTCTGGTAGTCCTGTTTTCGCTTGGTAGAACCATAGATATAGCAAATAAGACCATGGGTGCTTAATGCGGATGTTACTGCGTTTATTGTTAAAGTATCACTCTGTTTAACCATACTGGGTTAAAATATACTTTAAAAATGTTGTGCTTTATATTTGGTGAGGAAATTAAAGCATTTGATCTTACTCTAACAAAAAATCTGGAACTTAATCTGCTAAATGTGTGAAATTTATTCATGTTAATTCCTTCTGGTTTGGATCAGCAAGTACACCAGTACATTAGAAGAATCGCTTTGATAAAGTTAAACTCGGCAGTGCCGTAGGATCTCTCATTTTTTGTTTGACTATATCGGTGTAATTCAGTGTGGAACTTTGATTATTGTTTAAGTTGTAGTTAGGATTTTAGACTTGAAGTTTACCTTAAAAGCAAAGAGTAATGCAAATTTTGTGACCGTGCAGCTGGAGGTTTCTTTGTAATTTGATATTCTTGAATAAATAAAATGAGGAGCTGCTTAATTGGCAGGAAACCAGCTAAAGTAACACTTGTTCTGATTCAGGCTGTAAATATTATTTTCTCTTATTTAGAGAGCACAATTTGTTAAATAGAAAAGTTCCAGCCTGTTTACATTATCATAGGTATTCTTTTCCCTCATTTTAATTAAATAATGATAATGATGATGATGATGATGATGATAATAATAATAATAATAATAATAATAAGCACTACCCCAAATAAGATCCTTGCATTGATGCAGAAAAACTGGTTTCCTGATTTTTTGATTGCTCCAAATCCATTTATAAATTAACTTCTTGTTACACTGACCTTTTGCCTTGAGATTATTTTGGTACCTCTCTTTTCCAAATGCCGTATCTCATTTTATGCATTCATCTACCATATGCTTCAGGGAGGGGATTTTGCCAGTCTGTGTGTACAGTGAAACCACTTTTAAAACAAATACAGTAGCTATTCTGTTTCAGTGATATACTGAAATATCGTCACGTACAATACAGTGTTACTTCAATTTAATGAAAAAGCAGCATTGAATTATTAGACATCTAAAAAGTATGTTTTACAACTAAGTAATCAATGTTCCTGGTTTAAAAAGAAGGTTGATTCCTCAGTGTATGTTAATCCACACATAAACCCACAAAATCTCTGGTGACAGCTGAAGAGAGTGGGCTTTGAGGGTAAAGAGCTGTGGGTTGCTTGCTTGTTTGTTTTTCTTTGCTATTGTGTGAGGTGTCTCTTGACTAGTACTGAGACAGAGGCACTCTGCTGCAAAAAAGATGCCGGGGACATGTGTTCTCAGTGAACTTGTTCTTGGTATTTGAGTTCTGATATAACCTGGAATATCTGCTTAGGGGAAAAGTAGGCCAGAAAAAGTAGGAGGAACTATACATCATCTATTTAGGTCAGAAGTACATGTGTGTTAGTATAAAGAAGCTAAATTGAGAAGTAAACATTTTGAATTCCAGCACGTTCAGCCGAAGAGAACCCCTGGGGACAGAAGGTAGAGGAGCATACTGAGGATGTTGGGTGCTGATCATTTTTGAGCAGTGGCTTATCCTTGCCGCTGATGTTTGTCTCTGTTTATTTTCCTTTCCAGGCATCGCTTACTTAGCTTCTTCTTGGTATGTGCAATGTGAATGAGTGATACTCAGCAGTCTTTCGAAGCTCTTCTTTGACTGTTACCTTTTTAAATAAGAGGTTCCTAAAAATAAGAGGTTCTTTTGAAAAGAAATAGTTTCTGACATCACAATTTGGCAGATATTTCAGAGGAAACTGGTCTTGTATACCCTCCAGTGGGCATAGAAGAAGGAAAATAGATCACATCTCAATCACTTTCTTCTTGGCAACAGTAACAAATAAGTCTGACTGTTGGTTGCTGAGAAAATAACTCAAAACTGTTTCCATTTTAAATTATTCAAGCTTGCCATGTGAGGCTCTAGTTAAAGTCTTCATTTCTCTTGGATGTTAAAGCAGTAGCTGTAGTTATCAGAGCTTCTTTTTAATTTGCTTGTGATAACAATAGTCCTTTGGATGCTTTTTTCACTCTTACCATATTCTTATTACTGTAATGTGTTTGGACTAAGTAGGTTGGGGAAATTTCAAGTGGAAATTTAGAGGTAAGTAAATTTAAGCTAAGTAAAAAATTAAGTCTAGCTAAGCTAAAGATAGTAAAGCTAAGCAAACAGCATCATAAATCACAGAACATTATAACTCAAAGTGATTTGTTCTATTTAAAACGGTACTTATTTAAGATAACTAATCAGTGCTAAAGAGGAGAATTGCCTGGTGTACAGTCTAGCTGCTGTCCGGGGAGGATTCAAATGGCGCTCCCCAGCAGTCCGTCATTGGTAAAAGTTCTTATTGCTTCGTTGAGCTCCCTTGGGAGGTGTGGGAGGTGTCCCAGCACAAGGGGACATCACCACGCAGCCACACTGCCCTGCTGGGAAAGCCCAAGAAGGCTCACTAAGACTGTCACAGTCACAGGATAAAAGTGGTTGGCTCATAGTCAAATCGCGTACAATGGGAGAGGTATGCACAAGGCTCCCTACCTACCGCTTCTTGGTGCTCCCTGTGTCGCTCTGCTCCTCGTGGGTTTCCTGTAGGAGCTCTTGGCCCAGTCAGGGCCTCTGTTTCATCTGGAGCCTGTACCAAACTGATGCTGGTTTGGTTAAAGCGGGCAGGAGAGATGTGTGTATTTGTCATAACACTTCTTTTGGATTTGTCACGACTGTATATTGATCATCTCGATTTCAGCGACTTAAAATGCACTACTGTTTATGTGGCTGTTGATCTACTTGACACCGAAAGGGTTATTACATAAATAACATTTACGGTTTAAATTTTCAGATTTAATAGTTTAAAACTATTAAAATTTACAGTTTTGAAAATTCTTGTGATGGTAGTTAATGACTTTGCTCCTCTAAGTTACGCTTTTTTTCCCCAAAGTAGCTAAAAATGAGGTATAATCAGATTTGAAAAGGATTCGTAAGAAAATTGCACACAAACTATAAAATGGAAGTTGCATATGTTTTCCCACTTTGCATCCGGAGAAGGGAACGGAGCTGGTGAAGGGTCTGGAGCACAGGGGTTAATGGGAGTGGCTGAGGGAACAGGGGTTGTTTCATCTGGAGAAGAGGAGGCTGAGGGGAGACCTTATTGCTCTCTACAGCTCTCTGAAAAGAGGCTGTAGTGAGGTAGATGGTGGTCTCTTCTCCCAAGTAATAAGCGATAGAATGAGAGGCAATGGCCTCAAGTTGCACCAGAGGAGGTTTAGATTGGAAATAGTACTTCACAGAAGGGGTTGTGAAGTGACGGAGTCAACAGGAGACAAGCACATCCGATGATGATCAACAAGTCTCAAATTATTGATACGATAGGCATGCTTTTATAATAGCAGTAATAAGGCTCATACATATTGCAAAAGTAAAGCTCATCATTGGTCCGATACAAAATGTCAGCCCTGCCTCTATTGCTACATTCTCAGGATGTTTGTGGTTTTTCTAGATCCTGTTTTTACATCCTGTTATCACCTAACTTCTTGCTCAAGGAGACTGTGTCCTTGTACAAGGCTGCTATTGCTTCACCAGCTGTATTTTCTCATGTCCCTTCTCCTCAAGCCACGTCTCTACAGAACTCTCCACAGTGAAGCACTGGAACAGGTGCCTCAGGGAAGAGGTGGGGTCCTCATCCCTGGAAGGATTTAAAAGATGTCTAGATGTGACGCTTCATGTTTAGTGGAGGACTTGGCTGTGTCAGGTTTATGCTTGGACTTGATGATCTTCAAGGTCTCTTCCAACCTAAACAGTTCTGTGAAAAGAACAAGCAATTCATAAAGGTGAGAGAATGAAAATGACGAGAAGTGGGAAAATTTGGTATGCTTTCAGCAAGCTTTTTTATAAAGCTTTACCAGCAAGCAGTACCTGTTCCCTCAAAGGAATCTTATTCATGAAAAAAAAATCAAACTCTTTTGGGAAAAAAAAAAATTCAGCTCTTGATAGCCTTGAGAATTGTAACTGAAAATAAGCAAAACGCTAGAATCAGAAGAATGAAGGCATTGGTTATCAACTGACACAGGTGGAGGGTGGCTGAGTATGTGGGAGGGCACACAAGAGTCCCTTCAAATCTATCTTAAAAAATACAGCAATATTTTTACAAGCAGTGGGGGGGTTTTTTATTATAAAAATTGTTGTTTCAGTTTCCAAGAGACTTGTAAAACTTCTTAAAGATGTCTACTTTTAGCTAGAAACAAAATGAATAAGCCCCCTGAACTCTTGAGAAACTTGATTTTAAATCCCTCATTGGATGGATTTCCTTTTTGACTGTAGACAAACAGCCCTGAGGAAACAGAAAAATGCAGAGGGGACAGTCTTCTCCTGGCTGTGTTTGTGCTTTCCAGACACAAACCTCTGTTGGTCTGGAAATGTTCGTAATTAGAGATGAAGCTAATGCTTTCGTAAATAAAGCTCTTCTTTTACATCTTTGACATTCCAACTGTTGAAGCTATTAAAATCCTAGAATTGGTTTCTTAACATAATTTTATGAGGCTTCTGCGTGAGTCCTTCGGCTGCTGGGCACAAAATTAGTAAATATTTGAATGTGAAATTCTGCAAATCGCCAATAGAAGAACGCTGTACTATGGATTTTTTCAGTTCACAGCAAAAATTGTCTGTCTATATAACTATGAGAAGTTGCTAGTTTCCTAAAAGGCTGCATGAGAATCACAATCTCTTGCAGAACTGTCACTGTAAAATGCACATCATGTTTAGGAGTCTGCCTAAGTATAGATTGGAAAGCTGTGACAGGAATGTGCTCAGGAAAGCACGCTGGTGAATTTCAAACATTCACCAATTACAGTCAAGGGGAACGTGCTAGCCCAGAAGGCTGCAGTTCGGTAGCTCTCTGTCCTGGGAGTGCTTTCATTGCAAAGTGCAAATCGCCAATAGAAGAACACCGTACTATAGATTATTCATCTGTTACTTTCCTGTTCACAGCAAAACCTGTCTGTCTAAATAATTATGAGAAGTTGCTAGTTTCCTAAAAAGCTGCATGAGAATTGCAATCTCTTGCAGAACTTTTAATGCAAAATGCACCATATATTTTGGAGTCTGCTTAAGTATAGATTGGTAAGCTGCAACAGGAATGTGCTCAGGAAAGTTCTTCTGGTGAATTGGAAAAATTCACCAATAACAGCTAAGGGGAACCTGCTAACCCAGAATGCTGCTGCTGGTTAGCTCTTTGTCCCTGGTGCGCTTTCATTGCAAACTGCAAATGGCCAATAGAAGAAAACCGTACTATAGATTCTTCGTCTGTGACTTCCCTGTTCACAGCAAAACCTGTCTCTCTAAATAACTATGAGAAGTTGCCAGTTTGGTAAAAAGCTTCATGAGAATCAGGATGTCTTGCAGAACTGTCACTGCAAAATGCACAATATATTTAGGAGTCTCCTTAAGTATTTCTTGGTAAGGTGCGACAGGAATGTGCTCAGAAAATCTAGCTGGTGAATTGGAAACATTCACCAATAACAGCTAAGGGGAACGTGCTAGCCCAGATTGCTGCTGCTGGTTAGCTCTTTTTTCCCGGAGTGCTTTCATTGTAAACTGCATATCGCCTATAGAAGAACAATGTACTATAGATTTTTCTTCTGTGACATTCCTGTTCACAGCAAAAACTGTCTGTCTAAATAACTATGAGAAGTAGTCAGGTTCCTAAAAAGCTGCATGAGAATCAGAATGTTTTGCAGAACTGTCACTGCAAAATGCACAATTGTTGGAGAATGGATGCAGGAACGGTTAAATGAGCAAGGTCATGGATCTATGGAGAAGCTGTGTGAGACTCGTATAGCTTAGAGGCCACTTGACATAAGTGGAGATTTACCAGCTGCAATGGAAATGTACCAGAAGTATGTTGAAACATGCTGATAAGGAAGTAAGTAACGGTCAGGCTGACCTAGAAAATATGCAGAATGAATAAATTCAAGGAAGCAGGAATGTATCGTGGGCCCCCAGCTGTAACTGCAAGTAGGAGGGAATAAGATTAAATGAATGCAATAGTAACCAATGATTGTTTTACAAATGTATAACCAAACCAATCAAGTTTAGGGAATGACTAAGCAAAATGTAGTAAAAGATATATAAACCGCAACTGTAATCAATAAAGTCGAAGCTTGCTTTATCACTCATATTGAGTCGTCTGCTTGCTTCCCTCGCCCATCGCACACAATATATTAAGGAGTCTGCTTAAGTATAGATTGGTTAGCTGCGATAGGAATGTGCTCAGGAAAGCTCTGCTGGTGAATTGGAAACATTCACCAATAACACCTAAGGGGAACGTGCTAGCTCAGAATGTTGCTGCTGTTTAACTCCTTGTCCCGGGAGCGCTTTCATTGCAAACTGCAAATCGCCAATAGAAGAACAATGTACTATAGATTCTTTCATCTGTGACTTCCCTGTTCACAGCAAAACCTGACAAACACTGTACTATAGATTCTTTCATCTGTGACTTCCCTGTTCACAGCAAAACCTGTCTGTCTAAATAACTATGAGAAGTTGCTAGTTTCCTAAAAAGCTGCATAGGAATCGCAATGTCTTGCAGAACTGTCACTACAAAGTGGACAATATATTTAGGAGTCTGCTTCAGTATATATTGGCAAGCTTAGACAGGAATGTGCTCAGGAAATCTCGCTGGTGAACTGGAAACATTCACCAATAACAGCTAAGGGGAATGTGCTAGCCCAGAATGCTGCTGCTGGTTAGCTTTTTGCCCCAGGAGCGCTTTCATTGCAAACAGCAAATCGCCACTAGAAGAACACTGTATTATAGATTTTTCATCTGTGACTTCCCTGTTCACAGCAAAGCCTGTCTGTCTAGATAACTATGAGAAGTTGCCAGTTTCCAAAAAGCTTCATGATAATCAGGATGTATTGAAGAAATGTCACTGTAAAATGCACAATATATTTAGGACTTTGCTTAAGTATAGATTGGAAAGCTATGACAAGAATGTGCTAAGGAAAGCTCGCTGGTGAATTGGAAACATTCACCAATAACAGCTAAGGGGAACGTGCTAGCTCAGAATGCTGCTGCTGGTTAGCTCTTTGTCCCAGGACCTCTTTCATTGTAAACTGCTCTTTGTCCCGGATTGACAGAACTGTCCTATAGTGCACGGCACATAATTCTTCTTTATTCTGTTAAAGTGCTTTAAGCTCCTATGGATGCCTAATGCCCATAATTGTTCTAATTCTGCTGAAGTACTCTCAAATCTTTTTCATCCTGTTTAAAGTAGTTCAATTGTCCTTGTTTAAGAAGAGTGTCAGCTATTCAGAGTAGGCTTGAAATAATATACAGAACGTTCTATCTATGTGAAGGACTGTTAGATTTTATTTCTCCCACCTCATCAGTGCTCACTCTATACAGGAGAGCACAGAAAGCTCTGAATTCTAAATAGTTTTGTTGCGTGCATATACGTATAAAATTCCAGATTTGTCTTTTAGAAGCTTCTGCCTGTGTGTCTTGCTGCACTGGAAAAGCAGGGTCCTAAGAAGTCCTCTGTACTTTGTATTTTTTTGATATTTTAGTAAACATTTTATTTTCCTTCATTGTTGTTGTGCTGCCTCTTTTATGCTCTCTGCTGTCACTCGTAGGCATTTGCCTGTCTATGAACCTGCTGTCATGACCTGAAGGGTCATCCAGGCTGTGGTGTACGAAGATCGCGAACATGGGTTCGTAGGATTCCATAATACACAAGGGCACAGAGATCTCTAAATTTCTCAATTTTATTACAGATACCACAGAAAACATCTCTAGCAAGTAAGCTGCTATAAAATTGCTACCAGCAAGTATTACAATGATTAATATAGTAAGTATATTTAAAACTATTACAAAATACTATTGGCAGTCAATAATACAGTATCAGTAGTATGTCAGCAGCAAACAATTGTATAGCAACAGCCAATCGTATAGCTACAATTAATAGAATGGCAGCAACCAAACAGGTATAAACTGTTACAGATTGCTGCAGACTTATCATTAGTGTAGCAATTTATCAACAATTTAAGAGCAGATATGGTGGATTACTTAGATGGATTTATAATACCTGTATCAAGTGAATTAGATGGATTTCAGAAGGGGCCAAACCATTCCTAAAGAGGGGCAAACCAACCCCAGAGGGGTACCCAACCATCCCAGAGGTGGAAGGACAAACTGACCCCAAAGTGGGCCCTGCTGAGGGTCCCTGGTAAAGTGTCCAAGATCTCTTAGAAAATTCATTCAGAATTCAGTCTCTTTAGAGAAGGAAAGTTATGTGCATCATGGGTAGTTTGTGGAAAGCAAAGCTTCATTTTGGATAAAAATTAAGTCCTCTTTATCTCATAGAGACATAAGAGTATGTAGCACAGCACTATTTTCAGCAGCCAAAGACGCTGTTAGTTTCTGTTCTTTATCTGCAGCAGCTAATGCTGCTGATGTTTCTGTTCTTCAAGACCAATTTTATTTTCCCAGACTTTTTCAACCTTTTCAGACAACAGGCTGTTGTTACAGTTTCTTGGTGCGTGTGTGGTGTGTGCTTATCAGTGGTATCATAGGATGCCTCTGGTTTGTAGGTACCCCAGCTGTATTTCAGAGAGACCAGCTGCACTTTACAAGCGTATTCCTCATTCCTAGGCCTAGTTCCCAGGCTGGCAGGCAGGCATTTTCTTTCATTCAGTAATTATTTTGTTTCCTCGCTTCTAACCAGGTTACTTTTCTGGATGTTCACAGCACTTGCCAGTTGTAAGTTATTATTTTCTTTCTAGAATATTATATGTATCCTGTATTCAACGCTGAGAGTGAAGTCTAATGCTCGTATATACAACCTTATATACCTACTAGGGAATTAAAATCAATACCACTGTCTGTGCCTAGCGTGGAGCTGGATGTGTGTTAACATCCCGTCTTCCAGTTCTGCATTGTTGTGGTGTGACTGCCACTTGACAGGCACAGTAAGTTGTACCTTCAAGAGGCACTGCTGCTTTTCCCAGCTTTGCTTCTGGTGTGTAGACTTTAAAACACAAGTTCTCTACAGAGATTACTGTTTATCAAGTTATTTAAATTGATGTTTGGCAACCATGGGAGCACACAGGCTTGTATTTTTCTTCTCAGACTAGAAGTTGAATGTGCTCAGGATTGAGGAGATACTGCCTTTCAAAGTTACAAAATATTGCTGGACATCTGATCAATAACATCTAGCCTCTTATATCCCCAAAAATGTGTTTTGAATACAGTAGTAATAAACAGGAGATTTAGAAGTAGTAAGAAAATTATTTACCTGAAGGGCTACACACATGGTAGGACTAGAAAGACCAGCCTTAAATTGCTTGTCTAGATTCCTCAGTAACAAGCCACTACTACATGCTAGAGATTTTTTTCCATAATCATATATAATCTTTCCTCAGATGCATCTAATCGTGTTTGCATACTTACTTCCCTGAACAGCTTTTCTTACTCTCTGAACACCTTAAAAACAACAGGTTATAATCAACCCTCATAATTTTTTCCATTATCATCTTTAGTCCACACTTCAGTTGTTGGATCTGACCAATGTGCCGAATTTCTTCCTTTATTGCTTTACGTATTTCAGTTCTCTGAAGCTTTTATGTAATCTTTTCTTATAATCTGAACAGAATCTTGATTGAAGTGCATTTCAGAGCCTTTTTGGTGGGAGATAGATCTAATATTATGAAAACACTTCATCTACCGAGTTAGACATCAACTAATCTCTTATTTATTCAAGTAAGGTACTAAGACTGAATTATGTTTTTATAAATTTTCAGTGCTTAGGAACATGTAAATTGTTTGGAGCTGTTTGTCATCATTGTTTTGCTCAGGCAAAATGTATTCTAGCAAATTTACTGCTTTGTACCGTGCTGTGTTTCTTAAAACTCTACTATGTAAAGTTATCTTGACTGAAAGGAAATTAATTCCCTATATGCAGTAACCTGATACTGCAGGCTGAGCTCTGTGCAAGTGTGACATTTTAATGTGGTAAAAGGGAGAGGCGGTGCGCTGCTTAAAGGAAGTGTGGAGTTCACTTTGCTTCTGATATACACTTAGTGTTTGACAGTGAGAAGATGGGCCTGGAAGAAGCCAGCGGGGTATTTTGTGGGATAATGTAGGTCACCTTTGCTGCCAAGGCAGACTACTGGCTCAAGTTCAGTTTGCTGTCCAAGATGTAAGACTTTCAGACTGAGAGGCATGCACTTGCATTTTAACCTTATTGGATTTCAGGAATTTCCTGTTGTCCTCTTCTTCCAGCCTGCTTAGGTCCCACTGAGGGGTGACCTTGCACTTGACTGTACTGACTGACTCTGCCTCCCAGCCCAGACTGGTGTCCTGAGGGAGGATGCTCTGTCACCTTCTCCTGGTCATTCACAAGGACGTTGTTAAACGGGTTCCTGTACAGCCCTTGAGGGTACTCCACTTGCTACCGGCTTCCAGGTACAGAACAAACCAGTAACCACTGCTGCCTAGGCGTGATCACCTGACTAGGTTTTATTTTTAACCTAGCAAGTCATCCACCCACCTATCCTGGCTGTAATGTCCTCAGCTGGATACAGGGACAGTGGGGAAATAGCGTTTGAAACCCTTCCTAGGGCTGAGATAAATAACAGTTGTTACTCTCTCCTCACCCACAAATCCTGTAATTTCATTGTAGAAATCGAAGGGGTTGACCAGGCACCGCTGCGTGCCTTGGCCAGTCCCCTGCAGGCTATTCCTGGGGCCAGGTCCTGGGTGTGCCCGCGGGCTGGAGGCTGCACCAAGGTCCTCAGTCCAGCTGCATGGAACCCATCACTGCCATTGGAGGGAGACTGGTGCTCCCGACTGGGCTTGTCCTTGCCTTTGGATCCTAGAAGTAGGGCCGAGGGACTCTTGCCCTCAGGCAGGTGGCTCTGGCCCCACACAGGTGCTGTGAATCTATAAGCCCTCTCCTGCCCCAATGAGTCAACTCCTAACAGCTGCACAGTTTGAGGAATAAGTCCTCAGGTGCTTTCGCTCAGGAAGGATTAGCTCCTAGTGGTGGTGTGGACTTTCCTCAGAGAGCTGTGGAGAGGGGACCCTGGCTGGGTGGCTTTTTGTGAAAACTTTGGAATCCACCAGCCTGAGTTTCTCACTGCTGGCTCAAGTAAGCAAGGTATTTCTATACAGAAGTTCTTACTTATATATGAAAAATCATTGGGTTAGTATTCCTAGCATGCTCTTTCTCTGTGAATTCTAGTGGCTTCTGAGATATGGTGTCTCCTCCCACCTTGAAGAAGCTCATGGTGTCTCTTCCTTCTTCCCTAACTAAACTTCTTGGAAGCAGCTACTGCCTGGAGGTTGGAACTCGCTCAACCGAGTCTAACAGTAGGGAGAAAAATGCCTCGGAACATCCAACTGCTCTAAGATATGGCTTAGCTATGGGGTTCCACTTTAGTCGTTCTGCTAGCGCAGATTTGTCCTTGGTGTTGTTTTTTTTTACTTCAGAAAAACTATGTAATGTATGAATTTAATCTTGTTATTTTCTACACTTGAACGGCATTGTGCAAGTGGAATGGTATGTGGTAACTCTATTTGATAACTGAGATCTAAAGTGCTCCAGAACGGGTGACTATTAGGGGCATAAGTTCCTTTGGAAGTGTAACAGCTGCATGGTGGTTGCAGTAGTTAAGGTCTGCGTATGTCCCTCAGTTGTAGGACCCTCGAGGGTGATAGGGATTGTTGAGTTGTTTCTTCTATGGGAAAATACACAATACGTTAGTTCTGCATAGGTTAAAATACAACCAAAGTAGAAAACAAAGTAGCTTTGTGTTCCGGGATTGGATGGGTGCAGGAAACACTTGGCTGTAAGTCAGAGGCTGTTCAGGGGAGGATCTAGCCTGTTGGAACAGCTGAAAATACCGTTGCAAGTTTAACGTGAGTGTCCCTGCTATGATGGACCAGCAGCCTGCAGCACAAAGACATGATACGACTCTTCTAAGATCATGTGGATACCGAGTGATTGCTTAGGCTGTGACTTCTTGCTTCATTGGAGGCCTTGTCTTTTCAAGCAGCAGGTAGAAATTAAGGGGGTTTGCCCTACTATATGTTAATATAAATGCAGAAGAAAGAGTTTGCATTTTAAATGGGCAAATACTTCTGATGTTTAATGTATTCCTTGGTTGCCCCTATCGGTATGAATTGACTTTCCTTATTCCATAACCTTCGGTATGTTGCCTCACTCTAATTTTGGAAGTGTAAAATTAAGAGCTAGCTGTAAATAATGCAATGCGGGCATCCAGGGATTGGATCCTAGGCTCTACAGAGCTTTTAAAGCTTAGCTTTGCTGAGTCAGCTGGAGTTCCTGATGCTGAGTGAATTGCATTCTTTCAGCTTAATTTGAATCTTGCAAGGTCGGAGCATATCTAAAAGACTAAAAATGCCCATTAATGATATGGGTACCTTTGTCGCTCCACGCATTTACAGGATGTTGAAGTGTGTTTAGTGTCTACCAATGCACCTCTAGATATTTGGTCCCCCAGGCTTCTACTGCAAATATTTGTGTGTGCGAAGCCATTGTTGAGGTCTGGCTACCAAATATTGAGGAAATGCATACAAGTCATTGCCCTCAGTAGTGCTAATGGAAAGGAAGGCTTGAGGGCTTCTGTTACATTTTATTTTTTTTCTGTCGTTGACTTATTTTAGGAACTGGGGGTCTTAGGGACACAAGTGTCTTTGTCTTATGAGCTCAAAGTTTACATCTTAATGCATAAAGGAAACTCATTTGGGAATTAACTTCTATAAGAACAACAGAGGTCTGGGAGGCTGTGGTGTTAATGAGTGTGAAAGCCAGGCAGGACTCCTGGAAATAAGTTGGAGGCAGTAGCAGTTTTCTTTGACAAGTTCACAAATAAAGCATTCTTAATGTGCAAGGCAAAATTGTCATGTAAAGTCTTTTCAAATCGAGCATTTATAGCAATTTGAAACCCTAGGAAAATGTGCTGGTGTGAGCTGATCTGTGAAAGAAGATGACATCCTCCAAATTATGTCATTTTCTGAATTTGAGAAAAAGATTAAGATCTGTATGAGGTCTCTGATAAATGGCTATTTTACTCAATCTTAAGTCCCATAATTTACAGGTCTGTGTGATCTTGCAGTCTGAGAGACACGAAGTTCTAAGTATGGCAGTGCATGGAGAAACCTTTTGTACTTCATGACTTTGGAAGTTTCAGAAGCAGGCATATATGTCTAAATTTATTCCTATAGGTCACCAGAAGAGCATGCAGTACAGCAGAAATAGTGGCCCTGGTTAATTGCATCATCATTTGATAACAGGATGTAATTAGCACATTTGACTAAGGGTTGTGATAGCAGCAGCCATTATTTACAGAGGACAGCGTGTGCCACAGTGGTATAATCTGTCTGGAAATGATAGTGGAACTGGCTTGTATCACTGTCTCTGCATTTGCATTTTGTACTGTGAAGCAAAGCCAAATTTGTTCTACCTGTGACTTTGATGAAATTAATTTTGTGCGTATTTACATTGGACTGACCCTAAACAGTTTATTTATTAATTTGCGATTGAAGTAAGCTTAATTTAACAGAGGGGGGGGGGGAAAAAAAGCATGTTGGTGATATCCATTGAGCAAACTTGAAGAGAAAAAAATATAACGCTACTCTGTTGACTTTTTAATACTAATGCTTCATACTCTACCTGGGAGCCAGTTACAAATGCAGCCCTTAAGACTTATCTTGGAGCTGTTAGGTTTAATACCTTTGCCAATGATCTGAAAAAGGCAATTGAGTGCACTCCCATCAAGTTTACATGGCACTAAATTTGGGGTGCTATTAGCGAGCTTGAGGGCTGTGTTTCAGAGGCAACTAGAAAGGCTGGAGGAATAGAAATCTTGTTGAGGTTAATGGGGCAAATACTAATTCCTGCAGCTGAAATCAACCTTTCAGTGGTACCAGCTGGGGACTGACTGGCTGGGTGGCAGCTCTGCTGAAGACTGGGGATTCTAGTGGGCTGAAGGCTAAATTTATATCAGCTGTGTGTTCTGGAAGTGGTGAGGGAGAAGCATTGTGATGTGCTGCATCAACTTGGGTACAGCCAGTGGATTTGAGGAAACTGGTATTCCCCTTTACCTGCCAGTCATGCTACCTGGAATGTGGTGTCCAATTTTCAGTTGGCTCAGAATGGGACAAGTGTGAGTAAACTTGAGTCCAGAAGGGGGCCACCAAGGTGGTAGGGGGTAGAAGCACGTGAACTAGGACCAGAGGCTGAGAGAATTGAGTTTGTTTGTTCTCGAGAAAGCTAAGCGAAACATAATAGATGTTGAACTGTATATAAAGAGTTGCTGAGAAGGTAGAACTGGGCTGTTTTCTGAAGTATATAGTGGGAGAGAATAGCCATAAAAAAAAGTGAGAAAGAGGATGTACTAATTGGGGATAAGGCAAAAAAAAATGAAACAAAAAAAAACCCACTGTAGGAACAACTAAGCATTTTAACAAGTTGCCTAGAGAGGCTTTTGAATCTCCATACTTGGCAGTTTCAAAGATCTAACTGGTCTGACTCTGCTTTGAGGTTGAAATCCCCTTTGACCGGAATCATTTTATCTTTAGAAGTCCTTAGAAATAGTCCTTAGAATGCTGCTGCTGGTTAGCTCTTTGTCCCGGGAGCGCTTTCATTGCAAACTGCAAATCGCCAATAGAAGAACACTGTACTAAAGATTTTTCATATTGTGACATTGCTGTTCACAGCAAAACCTGTCTCTCTTAATAATTATGAGAAGTTGCTAGTTTCCTAAAAAGCCGCATGGAAATAGCAATCTCTTGCAGAACTGTGCCTGCTAAATGCACAATATATTTAGGACCCTGCTTCAGTATAGATTGGTAAGCTGCGACAGGAATGTGCTCAGGAAACCTCTGCTGGTGAATTGCAAACATTCATAAATAATTGTCAAATGGAATGTGCTAGCCCAGAATGCTACTGTTCTTTAGCTCTCTGTCCTGGAAGTGCTTACATTGCACACTGCAAATCGCCACTAGAAGAGCAATGTACTATAGATTGTTTCATCTGGGACTTCCCTGTTCACAGAAAAACTGTCAGTCTTAATAACTATGAAAAGTTGCTAGTTTCCTAAAAAGCCGCATGGAAATCGCAATCTCTTGCAGAACTGTCCCTGCAAAGTGCACCATATATTTAGGAGTCCGCTCAAGTCTTGATTGGTAAACTGTGACAGTAATGTGCTCAGGAAATCTCGCTGGTGAATTGGAAACATTCACCGATAACAGCTAAGGGGAACGTGCTAGCTCAGAATGTTGCTGCTGTTTAACTCCTTGTCCCGGGAGCACTTTCATTGCAAAGTGCAAATCGCCAATAGAAGAACAATGTACTATAGGTTCTTTCATCTGTGACTTTGCTGTTCACAGCAAAACCTGTCAGTCTTAATAACTATGAGAAGTTGCTAGTTGCCTAAAAAGCCGCATGGAAATCGCAATATCTTGCAGAATTGTCACTGTGAAATGCACAATGTAGTTAGGAGTCTGCTTCAGTATAGCTTGGTAAGCTGCGACAGGAATGTGTTCAGGAAAGCTCGCTGGTGAGTTGGAAACATTCACCAATAATAGCTAAGGGGAACGTGCTAGACCAGAATGCTGCTGGTTAGGTCATTGTTCCGGGAGCTCTTTCATTGCAAAATGCAAATCGCCAATACAACAACAATGTACTATAGATTCTTTCATTTGTGACTTGTCTGTTCACTCCAAAACCTGTCTGTCTAGATAACTATGAGAAGTTTCTAGTTTGCTAAATAGCTGCATGAGAATAGCAATGTATTGCAGAACTGTCTCTGCAAAATGTACAATGTATTGAGGAGTATGCTTAACTATAAATTAGTTTGCTTCAACAGAAATTTACTTAGGAAATCTTGCTGGTCAACTGCAAACATTCACCAATAACAGCTAAGGGGAACGTGCTAACTCAGAATCCTTCTACTGGTTAGATCCTTGTCCCGGAATCGCTTTCATTGCAAATCGCCAAGAGAAGAACACAGTACTATAGGTTTTTTCATCTGTATTTTTACTGTTCACAGCAAAACCTGTCAGTCTTAATAGCTATGAGAATTTCCTAGTTTCCTAAAAAGCCGCATGGAAATTGCAGTCTCTTGCAGAACTGTCACTGCAAAGTGCACCATATATTTAGGAGTCTGCTCAAGTCTAGATTGGTAAACTGTGACAGGAATGTGCTCAGGAAAGCTCGCTGGTGAATTGGAAACATTCACTAGTAAGAGCTAAGAGGAACGCGCTAGCCCAGAATGCTGCTGCTGATTAGCTCCTTGTCCCGGGAGCGCTTTCATTGCAAAGTGCAAATCGACAATAGAAGAACACTGTACTATAGATTTTTCATATTGTGACTTTCTTGTTCACAGCAAAACCTGTCGGTCTAACTAATTATGAGAAGTTGCTAGTTTCCTAAATAGCCGCATGGAAATCGCAATCTCTTGCAGCACTGTCAATGGAAAATGCACGATATATTTAGGAGTCTGCTCAAGTCTAGATTGGTAAACTGTGACAGGAATGTGCTCAGGAAAGCTCGCTGGTGAATTGGAAACATTCACTAGTAAGAGCTAAGAGGAACGCGCTAGCCCAGAATGCTGCTGCTGATTAGCTCCTTGTCCCGGGAGCGCTTTCATTGCAAAGTGCAAATCGACAATAGAAGAACACTGTACTATAGATTTTTCATATTGTGACTTTCTTGTTCACAGCAAAACCTGTTGGTCTAACTAATTATGAGAAGTTGCTAGTTTCCTAAATAGCCGCATGGAAATCGCAATCTCTTGCAGAACTGTCAATGGAAAATGCACGATATATTTAGGAGTCTGCTTCAGTATAGCTTGGTAAGCTGTGACAGGAATGTGCTCAGGAAAGCTCTGCTGGTGAATTGCAAACATTCATAAATAATAGTCAAATGGAACGTGCTAGTCCAGAATGCTGCTGTTCTTTAGCTCTCTGTCCTGGAAGCGCTTACATTGCACACTGCAAATCGCCAATAGAAAAGCAATGTACTGTAGGTTTTCTTCATATGTGACTTCCCTGTTCACAGCAAAACCTGTCAGTCTTAATAGCTATGAGAATTTCCTAGTTTCCTAAAAAGCCGCATGGAAATTGCAGTCTCTTGCAGAACTGTCACTGCAAAGTGCACCATATATTTAGGAGTCTGCTCAAGTCTAGATTGGTAAACTGTGACAGGAATGTGCTCAGGAAAGCTCGCTGGTGAATTGGAAACATTCACTAGTAAGAGCTAAGAGGAACGCGCTAGCCCAGAATGCTGCTGCTGATTAGCTCCTTGTCCCGGGAGCGCTTTCATTGCAAAGTGCAAATCGACAATAGAAGAACACTGTACTATAGATTTTTCATATTGTGACTTTCTTGTTCACAGCAAAACCTGTCGGTCTAACTAATTATGAGAAGTTGCTAGTTTCCTAAATAGCCGCATGGAAATCGCAATCTCTTGCAGCACTGTCAATGGAAAATGCACGATATATTTAGGAGTCTGCTCAAGTCTAGATTGGTAAACTGTGACAGGAATGTGCTCAGGAAAGCTCGCTGGTGAATTGGAAACATTCACTAGTAAGAGCTAAGAGGAACGCGCTAGCCCAGAATGCTGCTGCTGATTAGCTCCTTGTCCCGGGAGCGCTTTCATTGCAAAGTGCAAATCGACAATAGAAGAACACTGTACTATAGATTTTTCATATTGTGACTTTCTTGTTCACAGCAAAACCTGTCGGTCTAACTAATTATGAGAAGTTGCTAGTTTCCTAAATAGCCGCATGGAAATCGCAATCTCTTGCAGCACTGTCAATGGAAAATGCACGATATATTTAGGAGTCTGCTTCAGTATAGCTTGGTAAGCTGCGACAGGAATGTGCTCAGGAAAGCTCTGCTGGTGAATTGCAAACATTCATAAATAATAGTCAAATGGAACGTGCTAGTCCAGAATGCTGCTGTTCTTTAGCTCTCTGTCCTGGAAGCGCTTACCTTGCACACTGCAAATCGCCAATAGAAGAGGAATGTACTATAGGTTTTTTTTCATATGTGATTGCCCTGTTGACAGCAAAACCTGTCAGTCTTAATAACTATGAGAAGTTGCTAGTTTCCTAAAAAGCCGCATGGAAATCGCAATCTCTTGCAGAACTGTCACTGCAAAGTGCACCATATATTTAGGAGTCTGCTCAAGTCTAGATTGGTAAACTGTGACAGGAATGTGCTCAGGAAATGTTGCTGGTGAATTGGAAACATTCACCAATAACAGCTAAGGGGAACGCGCTAGCCCAGAATGCTGCTGCTGGTTAGCTCCTTGTCCTGGGGTGCTTTCATTGCAAACTGCATATCGCCAATAGAAGAACACTGTACTATAGATTTTTTAATCTGTGACTTCCCTGTTAGCAGCAAAAAACTTGTCTGTCTAAATAACTATGAGAAGTTGCTAGTTTACATAAAATCTGCACGAGAATCAGAATTTCTTCCAGAACTGTTACTGCAACATGCACAATATATTTAGGAGCCTGCTTAAGTATAGATTGGTAAGCTGCGACAGGAATGTGTTCAGGAAAGCTCGCTGGTGAATTAGAAACATTCACCAATAATAGATAAGGGGAACGTGCTAGACCAGAATGCTGCTGGTTAGGTCATTGTTCCGGGAGCTCTTTCATTGCAAAATGCAAATCGCCAATACAACAACAATGTACTATAGATTCTTTCATTTGTGACTTCTCTGTTCACTCCAAAACCTGTCTGTCTAGATAACTATGAGAAGTTTCTAGTTTCCTAAATAGCTGAATGAGAATAGCAATGTGTTGCAGAACTGTCTCTGCAAAATGTACAATGTATTGAGGAGTATGCTTAACTATAAATTAGTTTGCTTCAACAGAAATTTACTTAGGAAATCTTGCTGGTCAACTGCAAACATTCACCAATAACAGCTAAGGGAACGCGCTAACTCAGAATCCTTCTGCTGGTTAGATCAATGTCCCGGATTCACTTTCATAGCAAATCGCCAAGAGAAGAACACAGCACTATAGGTTTTTTCATCTGGTTTTTTCCTGTTCACAGCAAAACCTTTCTGTCTAAATAACTATGAGACTTTGCTACTTTCCTAAAAATTTGCAAGAGAATGCAAACTGTCACTTCAAAGTGCACAATATATTTAGGAATTTGCTTAAGTATATATTATTGAACTGCGACAGGAATGTACTCAGATAAGCTCGCTGGAGAATTGCAAAAATTCACCAGTAACAGCTAAGAGGACTTGCTAGCTCAGAATGCTGCTGCTGCTTAGCTCCTGTACCTGGGGAGTTTTCATTGCAAACTGCAAATCGCCACTAGAAGAACAATGTAGTATAGATTCTTTCATGTGTGACTTCCCTGTTCACAGCAAAACCTGTTTGTCTAATTAAATATGAGAAGTTGCTAGTTTTCTAAAAAGCTGCCTGAGAATCGCAATTACTTGCAGAACTGTCAGTGCAAAGTGCACAATATATTTAGGAGTCTGCTTAAGTATAGATTACTAAAGTGCGACAGGAATGTGTTCAGGAAAGCTCGCTGGTGTATTGCAAACATTTACCAGTTACAGTCAAGGGGGACGTGCTAGCCCAGAATGTTACAGTTCGGTACCTCTCAGTCCCGGGAGTGCTTTCATTGCAAACTGCAAATCGCCAGTAGAAGAACACTGTACTATAGATTTTTCATCTGTGACTTTCCTGTTAACAGCAAAACCTGTCTGTCTAAATAACTATAAGATCCTAGTTGCCTAAAAAGCTGCATGAGGATCAGAATTTCTTCGACAGTGACTTTCTTGTTCACAGCAAAACCTGTCGGTCTAACTAATTATGAGAAGTTGCTAGTTTCCTAAATAGCCGCATGGAAATCGCAATCTCTTGCAGCACTGTCAATGGAAAATGCACGATATATTTAGGAGTCTGCTTCAGTATAGCTTGGTAAGCTGCGACAGGAATGTGCTCAGGAAAGCTCTGCTGGTGAATTGCAAACCTTCATAAATAATAGTCAAATGGAACGTGCTAGCCCAGAATGCTGCTGCTGGTTAGCTCCTTGTCCTGGGGCGCTTTGATTGCAAACTGCATATCGCCAATAGAAGAACACTGTACTATAGATTTTTTAATCTGTTACTTCCCTCTTAGCAGCAAAAAACTTGTCTGTCTAAATAACGATGAAAAGTTGCTAGTTTACGAAAAATCTGCATGAGAATCAGAATTTCTTGCAGAACTGTTACTGCAAAATGCACAATATATTTAGGAGCCTGCTTAAGTATAGATTGGTAAGCTGTGACAGGAATGTGTTCAGGAAATGTCGCTGGTGAATTGGAAACCTTCACCAATAACAGCTAAGAAGAACGTGCTAGCCCAGAATGCTGCTGCTCGTTAGCTATTTGTCCAGGGAGCACTTTCAGTGAAAAATGCAAATCGCCAATAGTAGAAAAATGTGCTATAGATTCTTCGACAGTGACTTTCCTGTTCACAGCAAAACCTGTCTGTCTGAATAACTATGAGAAGTTGCTAGTTTCCTAAAAAGCCGCATGAGAATCGCAATGTCTTGCAGAACTGTCACTGCGAAATGCACAATATATTTAGGAGTCTGCTTCAGTATAGCTTGGTAAGCTGCGACAGGAATGCGTTCTGGAAAGCTCGCTGGTGAATTAGAAACATTCACCAATAATAGATAAGGGGAACGTGCTAGACCAGAATGCTGCTGGTTAGGTCATTGTTCCGGGAGCTCTTTGATTGCAAAATGCAAATCGCCAAAACAGCAACAATGTACTATAGATTCTTTCATTTGTGACTTGTCTGTTCACTCCAAAACCTGTCTGTCTAGATAACTATGAGAAGTTTCTAGTTTGCTAAATAGCTGCATGAGAATAGCAATGTGTTCCAGAACTGTCTCTGCAAAATGCACAATGTATTGAGGAGTATGCTTAACTATAACTCAACGCGCTAGCCCAGAATGCTACTGCCCATTAGCTCTTACTCCCGGGAGCGTTTTCACTTCAAACTGCAAATCGCGATTACAAGAACACTGTACTATAGATTCTTCATCTGTGATTCCCCTGTTCACTGCATAAACTTTGTGCCTGAGGAACCGTGGGAAGTTGCTTGTTTCCTAGAAAGCTGCATGAGAATCAGATCTCTTGCTGAATTATCACTGCACTGTATGTTTAGGAGTCTGCTTATGTATAGATTGGGCAGGTGAGACAGGACTGTGCCCAGGAAAGCTCGCTGGTGAATTGGAAACGTTCACCGATAACAGCTAAGGGGAACGCTCTATCCCAGAATGCTGCTGCCCGTTAGCTCTTTCTCCCGGGAGCGCTTTCACTGCAAACTGCAAATGGCGGTTACAGGAAAACCGTACTATAGATTCTTCATCTGTGATTCCCCTGTTCAGTACAAAACCTTTCTGCCTGAGCAACCATGGGAAGTTGCTTGTTTCCTAGAAAGCTGCATGAGAATCAGATCTCTTGCTGAATTATCACTGCACTGTATGTTTAGGAGTCTGCTTATGTATAGATTGGGCAGGTGAGACAGGACTGTGATCAGCGAAGCACGCTGATGAATTGGAAACTTACACCGATAACAGCTAAGGTGAACGCACTAGCACAGAATGCTGCTGCTCAGTACCTCTTTCTCCCGGGAGCGCTTTCATTGCAAACTGCAAATCGCGATTAGAGCAAGACTGTACTCTAAATTCTTCATCTGTGATTCCCCTGTTCACTGTAAAAACTTTCTGCCTAAGCAGCCATGTGAAGTTGCTTGTTTCCTTCAAAGCTGCATGAGAATCGGATCTCTTGCTGAACTGTCACTGCACTCTATGTTTAGGAGTCTGCTTAACTATAGATTGGGCAGCTGCGACAGGACTTTGTTCAGCGAAGCACGCTGGTGAATTGGAAACTTAAACCGATTACAGCTAAGGGGAACGCGCTAGCCCAGAATGCTGCTGCTCGTTAGCTCTTTGTCCCGGGAGCTTTCCTAGTTTCCTAAAAAGCCGCATGGAAATAGTAATCTCTTGCAGAACTGTGCCTGCTAAATGCACAATATATTTAGGAGTCTGCTTTAGTACAGATTGGTAAAATGTGAAAGGAATGTGCTCAGGAAAGCTCGCTGGTGAATTGGAAACGTTCACTAATACCAAATAAGAGGAACGCGATAGCCCAGAATGCTGCTGCTGATTAACTCTTTGTCCCGGGAACGCTTTCATTGCAAACTGCAAATCGCCAATAGAAGAACCCTGTACTATAGATTTTTCATATTGTGACTTTCCTGTTCACAGCAAAACCTGTCAGTCTAAATAATTATGAGACGTTGCTAGTTTCCTAAAAAGCCGCATGGAAATCGCAATCTCTTGCAGAACTGTCCCTGCAAAGTGCACCATATATTTAGGAGTCTGCTCAAGTCTTGATTGGTAATCTGTGACAGTAATTTGCTCAGGAAATCTCGCTGATGAATTGGAAACATTCACCGATAACAGCTAAGGGGAATGTGCTAGCTCAGAATGTTGCTGCTGTTTAACTCCTTGTCCCGGGAGCACTTTCATTGCAAACTGGAAATCGCCAATAGAAGAACAATGTACTATAGGTTCTTTCATCTGTGACTTTGCTGTTCACAGCAAAACCTGTCAGTCTTAATAACTATGAGAAGTTGCTAGTTGCCTAAAAAGCCGCATGGAAATCGCAATATCTTGCAGAATTGTCACTGTGAAATGCACAATGTAGTTAGGAGTCTGTTTCAGTATAGCTTGGTAACCTGCGACAGGAATGTTCAGGAAATGTCGCTGGTGGATTGGAAACATTCACCAATAATAGCTAAGGGGAACGTGCTAGACCAGAATGCTGCTGCTGGTTATCTCCTTGTCCTGGGGCGCTTTCATTGCAAACTGCATATCGGCAATAGAGGAACAATGTAGTATAGATTTTTTTAATCTGTGACTTCCCTGTTCTCAGCATAAACCTGTCTGTCTAAATAACTATGAAAAGTTTCTATTTTAAGAAAAATCTGCATGAGAAGCAGAATTTCTTGCAGAACTTTTACTGCAAAATGCACAATATATTTAGGAGACTGCTTAATTATAGATTGGTAAGCTGCGACAGGAATGTGTTCAGGAAAGCTCGCTGGTGAATAGGAAACCTTCAC
The DNA here is from genome assembly GCF_017976375.1 of Cuculus canorus. NCBI lineage: Eukaryota > Metazoa > Chordata > Aves > Cuculiformes > Cuculidae > Cuculus > Cuculus canorus. The sequence goes on from NC_071440.1 coordinate 17,085,956, forward strand.
CAATAAGAGATAAGAAGAACGTGCTAGCCCAGAATGCTGCTGCTCGTTAGCAAAATGCAAATCGCCAATACAACAACAATAATGTACTACGGATTCTTTCATTTGTGACTTCTCTGTTCACTCCAAAACCTGTCTGTCTAGATAACTATGAGAAGTTTCTAGTTTCCTAAATAGCTGAATGAGAATAGCAGTGTGTTGCAGAACTGTCTCTGCAAAATGCACAATGTATTGAGGAGTATGCTTAACTATAACTTAGTTTGCTTCAACAGAAATTTGCTTAGGAAATCTCGCTGGTCAACTGCAAACATTCACCAATAACAGCTAAGGGGAACGTTCTAGCTCACAATTCTTCTGCTGGTTAGATCCTTGTCCCGGAATCGCTTTCATTGCAAATCGCCAAGAGAAGAACACAGTACTATAGGTTTTTTCATCTGTTTTTTTCCTGTTCACAGCAAAACCTGTCTGTCTAAATAACTATGAGAATTTGCTACTTTCTTAAAAATCTGCAAGAGAATGCAATCTGTCACTGCATAGTGCACAATATATTTAGGAGTCTGCTTAAGTATAGATTGGTAAACTGCGACAGGAATGTGCTCAGGAAATCTCCCTGGTGAATTGGAAACATTTACCAGTAACAGCTAAGAGGACTTGCTAGCTCAGAATGCTGCTGCTGGTTAGCTCCTGTACCTGGGGCGTTTTCATTGCAAACTGCAAATAGCCACTAGAAGAACAATGTACTATAGACTCTTTCATGTGTGACTTCCCTGTTCACAGCAAAACACGTCTGTCTAAATAACTACAAGAAGTTGCTAGTTTACGAAAAAACTGCATGAGAAGCAGAATTTCTTGAAGAACTGTTACTGCAAAATGCACAATATATTTAGGACCCTGCTTAAGTATAGATAGGTAAGCTGCGACAGGAATGTGTTCAGGAAATGTCGCTGGTGAATTGGAAACCTTCACCAATAACAACTAAGAAGAACGTGCTAGCCCAGAATGCTGCTGCTCGTTAGCTATTTGTCCCGGGAGTGCTTTCATTGCAAACTGCAAATCGCTGGTAGAAGAACAATGTGCTATAGATTCTTCGACAGTGACTTTCCTGTTCACAGCAAAACCTGTCTGTCTGAATAACTATGAGAAGTTGCTACTTTCCTAAAAAGCCGCATGAGAATCGCAGTGTCTTGCAGAACTGTCACTGCGAAATGCACAATATATTTAGGCATCTGCTTTAGTACAGATTGATAAACTGTGAAAGGAATGTGCTCAGGAAAGCTCGCTGGTGAATTGCAAACATTCACCAGTTACAGTCAAGGGGAACGTGCTAGCCCAGAATGCTACAGTTCAGTAACTCTTAGTCCTGGGAGTGCTTTCATTGCAAACTGGAAATCGCTAATAGAAGAACAATGTACTATAGTTTTTTCATATTGTGACTTTCCTGTTAACAGCAAAACCTGTCAGTCTTAATAACTATGAGAAGTTGCTAGTTGCCTAAAAAGCCACATGGAAATCGCAATATCTTGCAGAATTGTCACTGTGAAATGCACAATGTAGTTAGGAGTCTGCTTCAGTATAGCTTGGTAAGCTGCAACAGGAATGTGTTCAGGAAAGCTCGCTGGTGAATTGGAAACATTCACCAATAATAGCTAAGGGGAACGTGCTAGACTAGAATGCTGCTGGTTAGGTCATTGTTCCGGGAGCTCTTTCATTGCAAAATGCAAATCGCCAATACAACAACAATGTACTATAGATTCTTTCATTTGTGACTTCTCTGTTCACTTCCAAAACCTGTCTGTCTAGATAACTATGAGAAGTTTCTAGTTTCCTAAATAGCTGCATGAGAATAGCAATGTGTTGCAGAACTGTCTCTGCAAAATGCACAATGTATTGAGGAGTATGCTTAACTTTAACTTAGTTTGCTTCAACAGAAATTTGCTTAGGAAATCTCGCTGGTCAACTGCAAACATTCACCAATAACAGCTAAGGGGAACGTGCTAACTCAGAATCCTTCTGCTGGTTAGATCCTTGTCCCGGAATCGCTTTCATTGCAAATCGCCAAGAGAAGAACACAGTACTATAGGTTTTTTCATCTGTTTTTTTTCCTGTTCACAGCAAAACCTGTCTGTCTTAATAACTATGAGAAGTTGCTAGTTTCCTAAAAAGCTGCCTGTGAATCGCAATCCCTTGCAGAACTGTCACTGCAAAGTGCACAATATATTTATGAGTCTGCTTAAGTATAGATTACTGAACTGCGACAGGAATGTGTTCAGGAAAGCTCGCTGGTGAATTGCAAACATTCACCAGTTACAGTCAAGGGGAACGTGCTAGCCCAGAGTGCTACAGTTCGGTGCCTGAGGAGAACCATTATACATTCTGAGGGCCTGAAAGAGTCAAAAGCAGAATGATGAAGCCAGAGGCCTTGAGAGCAGTGTTCTGTAGGGCCTGGAAGGGTCAATAACAGAACACTGTGCTGAGATCATAATAATGTACCAGCATAAGAGAATGATCGGGCTAATTATAGCGGGAATTGCGGCCGTAATAGCTGCTTAATAATAATTGCTATTGTAATTCTTTTGGGACTACTTGTCTGTCCATACATCTTAAGGCTTATCATAAAACAGTTTCGACAAACAGTCGTGGACATGAAAAAAATGAAATTGGAACACATTAAAGATAAGCCGATTCCGCTTTCAATTTAAAAAGAAAGGGTGAAATGAGGAGAACCATTATACATTCTGAGGGCCTGAAAGGGTCAAATGCAGAATGATGAAGCCAGAGGCCTTGAGAGCAGTGTTCTGTAGGGCCTGGAAGGGTCAATAACAGAACACTGTGCTGAGATCAAAAGCCGCTCCTCCTGGAGCCTGTCAGTCTCACCTCAGTGCCAGGCAAAGTCATGGAACAGGTAATCTTGAGTGCTATCATGAAGCACATGCAAAAGAACCGGGTGATCAGGCCCAGTCAACATGGGTTTACAAAAGGCAGATCTTGCCAAACTAACCTGATCACCTTCTATGACAAAATCACTCGACTACTGGATGGGGGAAAGGCTGTGGATGTAGTTTTCTTGGACTTCAGTAAAGCCTTTGACACAGTTTCTCACAGCATTCTGCTGCAGAAACTGTCAGCCTCTGGCCTGGACAGGCGCACACTCTCCTGGGTTGAAAACTGGTTGGATGGCCGGGCCCAGAGAGTGGTGGTCAATGGAGTTAACTCCAGCTGGAGGCCAGTCACAAGTGGAGTTCCTCAGGGCTCAGTACTGGGTCCAGCTCTGTTCAATGTCTTTATCAATGACCTGGATGAAGGCATCGAGTACACCCTTAGCAAGTTTGCAGATGACACTAAGCTGGGAGGAAGTGTCGATCTGCTGGAGGGTAGGGAGGCTCTGCAAAGGGATCTGAACAGGCTGGACTGCTGGGCCGAGACCAATGGGATGAGGTTTAACAAGGCCAAATGCCGGGTCCTGCACTTGGGGCACAACAACCCTATGCAGCGCTACAGACTGGGGGAAGAATGGCTGGAGAGCTGCACGGAAGAGAAGGACCTGGGGGTGCTGGTTGACAGCCGACTGAACATGAGCCAGCAGTGTGCCCAGGTGGCCAAGAAGGCCAACGGCATCTTGGCTTGTATCAGAAATGGGGTCACCAGCAGGTCCAGGGAGGTGATTCTCCCTCTGTACTCAGCACTGGTGAGACCGCACCTTGAATACTGTGTTCACTTCTGGACCCCTCACCACAAGAAGGATGTTGAGGCTCTGGAGCGTGTCCAGAGAAGAGCAACAAAGCTGGTGAGGGGGCTGGAGAACAAGTCTTATGAGGAGCGGCTGAGAGAGCTGGGGTTGTTTAGCCTGGAGAAGAGGAGGCTGAGGGGAGACCTTATTACTCTCTACAATTACCTGAAAGGAGGCTGTGGAGAGGAGGGAGCTGGCCTCTTCTCCCAAGTGACAGGGGACAGGACAAGAGGGAATGGCCTGAAGCTCCATCAGGGGAGGTTCAGGTTGGATATCAGAAAAAAACTCTTCACAGTAAGAGTCATTGGGTACTGGAACAGGCTGCCCAGGGAGGTGGTCGAGTCGCCTTCCCTGGAGGTGTTTAAGGAACGGGTGGATGAAGTGCTTAGGGACATGGTTTAGGGAGTGTTAGGAATGGTTGGACTCGATGATCCAATGGGTCCTTTCCAACCTTGTGATTCTGTGATTCTGTGGAAGGGAGTATGTGGACACAGAGGTTCTTTACAATATAATGGGTTTCTCCCCATTCCAGGGCCCAAGCTAAATGTATACACTCCAGGAACACCTGCAGACTTAGTTAAGGATGTTATGTGAACTCTGGCCAGACACATAGACCCTTGTTTGTAGAACTTATAGAGCCTGCTTTCTCACGACAAGAATAGTAATAATGTATGTAAATAGTGCATACAAGTACGATGTTATCTCAACTAGAAGCATGTAATCATTATTCGAAGAGGAACCAGAAGAGTATAAAAACTCCGTTTGGAGAATAAAATGTTGCTACTTGCCACCAGAGCGGTAGTCCGTCTGTCGATTTAGGCGTCCCTGTGAGCTGGTCTCCGTCAGGTACCTCTCAGTCCCGGGAGTGCTTTCATTGCAACGTGCAAATCGCCAATAGAAGAACACTGTACTACAGATTTTTCATCTGTGACTTTCCTATTAACAGCAAAACCTGTCAGTCTTAATAACTATGAGAAGTTGCTAGTTGCCTAAAAAGCCGCATGGAAATCGCAATATCTTGCAGAATTGTCACTGTGAAATGCACAATGTAGTTAGGAGTCTGCTTCAGTATAGCTTGGTAAGCTGCGACAGGAATGTGTTCAGGAAAGCTAGCTGGTGAGTTGGAAACATTCACCAATAATAGCTAAGGGGAACGTGCTAGACCAGAATGCTGCTGGTTAGGTCATTGTTCCGGGAGCTCTTTCATTGCAAAATGCAAATCGCCAATACAACAACAATGTACTATAGATTCTTTCATTTGTGACTTGTCTGTTCACTCCAAAACCTGTCTGTCTAGATAACTATGAGAAGTTTCTAGTTTGCTAAATAGCTGCATGAGAATAGCAATGTATTGCAGAACTGTCTCTGCAAAATGTACAATGTATTGAGGAGTATGCTTAACTATAAATTAGTTTGCTTCAACAGAAATTTACTTAGGAAATCTTGCTGGTCAACTGCAAACATTCACCAATAACAGCTAAGGGGAACGTGCTAACTCAGAATCCTTCTGCTGGTTAGATCCTTGTCCCGGAATCGCTTTCATTGCAAATCGCCAAGAGAAGAACACAGCACTATAGGTTTTTTCATCTGTATTTTTACTGTTCACAGCAAAACCTGTCTGTCTTAATAACTATGAGAAGATGCTAGTTTCCTAAAAAGCCGCATGAGAATCAGAATTTCTTCGACAGTGACTTTCCTGTTCACAGCAAAACCTGTCTGTCTGAATAACTTTGAGAAGATGCTAGTTTCCTAAAAAGCCGCATGAGAATCGCAATGTCTTGCACAACTGTCACTGTGAAATGCACAATATGTTTAGGAGTCTGCTTCAGTATAGCTTGGTAAGCTGCGACAGGAATGTGCTCAGGAAAGCTCTGCTGGTGAATTGCAAATATTCATAAATAGTAGTCAAATGGAACATGCTAGCCCAGAATGCTGCTGTTCTTTAGCTCTCTGTCCTGGAAGCGCTTACATTGCACACTGCAAATCGCCAATAGAAAAGCAATGTACTGTAGGTTTTTTTCATATGTGACTTCCCTGTTCACAGCAAAACCTGTCAGTCTTAATAGCTATGAGAATTTCCTAGTTTCCTAAAAAGCCGCATGGAAATTGCAGTCTCTTGCAGAACTGTCAATGGAAAATGCACGATATATTTAGGAGTCTGCTCAAGTCTAGATTGGTAAACTGTGACAGGAATGTGCTCAGGAAAGCTCGCTGGTGAATTGGAAACATTCACTAGTAAGAGCTAAGAGGAACGCGCTAGCCCAGAATGCTGCTGCTGATTAGCCCCTTGTCCCGGGAGCGCTTTCATTGCAAAGTGCAAATCGACAATAGAAGAACACTGTACTATAGATTTTTCATATTGTGACTTTCTTGTTCACAGCAAAACCTGTCGGTCTAACTAATTATGAGAAGTTGCTAGTTTCCTAAATAGCCGCATGGAAATCGCAATCTCTTGCAGCACTGTCAATGGAAAATGCACGATATATTTAGGAGTCTGCTTCAGTATAGCTTGGTAAGCTGCGACAGGAATGTGCTCAGGAAAGCTCTGCTGGTGAATTGCAAACATTCATAAATAATAGTCAAATGGAACGTGCTAGTCCAGAATGCTGCTGTTCTTTAGCTCTCTGTCCTGGAAGCGCTTACCTTGCACACTGCAAATCGCCAATAGAAGAGGAATGTACTATAGGTTTTTTTCATATGTGATTGCCCTGTTGACAGCAAAACCTGTCAGTCTTAATAACTATGAGAAGTTGCTAGTTTCCTAAAAAGCCGCATGGAAATCGCAATCTCTTGCAGAACTGTCACTGCAAAGTGCACCATATATTTAGGAGTCTGCTCAAGTCTAGATTGGTAAACTGTGACAGGAATGTGCTCAGGAAATGTTGCTGGTGAATTGGAAACATTCACCAATAACAGCTAAGGGGAACGCGCTAGCCCAGAATGCTGCTGCTGGTTAGCTCCTTGTCCTGGGGTGCTTTCATTGCAAACTGCATATCGCCAATAGAAGAACACTGTACTATAGATTTTTTAATCTGTGACTTCCCTGTTAGCAGCAAAAAACTTGTCTGTCTAAATAACTATGAGAAGTTGCTAGTTTACATAAAATCTGCACGAGAATCAGAAGTTCTTCCAGAACTGTTACTGCAACATGCACAATATATTTAGGAGCCTGCTTAAGTATAGATTGGTAAGCTGCGACAGGAATGTGTTCAGGAAAGCTCGCTGGTGAATTAGAAACATTCACCAATAATAGATAAGGGGAACGTGCTAGACCAGAATGCTGCTGGTTAGGTCATTGTTCCGGGAGCTCTTTCATTGCAAAATGCAAATCGCCAATACAACAACAATGTACTATAGATTCTTTCATTTGTGACTTCTCTGTTCACTCCAAAACCTGTCTGTCTAGATAACTATGAGAAGTTTCTAGTTTCCTAAATAGCTGAATGAGAATAGCAATGTGTTGCAGAACTGTCTCTGCAAAATGTACAATGTATTGAGGAGTATGCTTAACTATAAATTAGTTTGCTTCAACAGAAATTTACTTAGGAAATCTTGCTGGTCAACTGCAAACATTCACCAATAACAGCTAAGGGAACGCGCTAACTCAGAATCCTTCTGCTGGTTAGATCAATGTCCCGGATTCACTTTCATAGCAAATCGCCAAGAGAAGAACACAGCACTATAGGTTTTTTCATCTGTTTTTTTCCTGTTCACAGCAAAACCTTTCTGTCTAAATAACTATGAGACTTTGCTACTTTCCTAAAAATTTGCAAGAGAATGCAAACTGTCACTTCAAAGTGCACAATATATTTAGGAATTTGCTTAAGTATATATTATTGAACTGCGACAGGAATGTACTCAGATAAGCTCGCTGGAGAATTGCAAAAATTCACCAGTAACAGCTAAGAGGACTTGCTAGCTCAGAATGCTGCTGCTGCTTAGCTCCTGTACCTGGGGAGTTTTCATTGCAAACTGCAAATCGCCACTAGAAGAACAATGTAGTATAGATTCTTTCATGTGTGACTTCCCTGTTCACAGCAAAACCTGTTTGTCTAATTAAATATGAGAAGTTGCTAGTTTTCTAAAAAGCTGCCTGAGAATCGCAATTACTTGCAGAACTGTCAGTGCAAAGTGCACAATATATTTAGGAGTCTGCTTAAGTATAGATTACTAAAGTGCGACAGGAATGTGTTCAGGAAAGCTCGCTGGTGTATTGCAAACATTTACCAGTTACAGTCAAGGGGGACGTGCTAGCCCAGAATGTTACAGTTCGGTACCTCTCAGTCCCGGGAGTGCTTTCATTGCAAACTGCAAATCGCCAGTAGAAGAACACTGTACTATAGATTTTTCATCTGTGACTTTCCTGTTAACAGCAAAACCTGTCTGTCTAAATAACTATAAGATCCTAGTTGCCTAAAAAGCTGCATGAGGATCAGAATTTCTTCGACAGTGACTTTCTTGTTCACAGCAAAACCTGTCGGTCTAACTAATTATGAGAAGTTGCTAGTTTCCTAAATAGCCGCATGGAAATCGCAATCTCTTGCAGCACTGTCAATGGAAAATGCACGATATATTTAGGAGTCTGCTTCAGTATAGCTTGGTAAGCTGCGACAGGAATGTGCTCAGGAAAGCTCTGCTGGTGAATTGCAAACCTTCATAAATAATAGTCAAATGGAACGTGCTAGCCCAGAATGCTGCTGCTGGTTAGCTCCTTGTCCTGGGGCGCTTTGATTGCAAACTGCATATCGCCAATAGAAGAACACTGTACTATAGATTTTTTAATCTGTTACTTCCCTCTTAGCAGCAAAAAACTTGTCTGTCTAAATAACGATGAAAAGTTGCTAGTTTACGAAAAATCTGCATGAGAATCAGAATTTCTTGCAGAACTGTTACTGCAAAATGCACAATATATTTAGGAGCCTGCTTAAGTATAGATTGGTAAGCTGCGACAGGAATGTGTTCAGGAAATGTCGCTGGTGAATTGGAAACCTTCACCAATAACAGCTAAGAGGAACGTGCTAGCCCAGAATGCTGCTGCTCGTTAGCTATTTGTCCAGGGAGCACTTTCAGTGAAAAATGCAAATCGCCAATAGTAGAAAAATGTGCTATAGATTCTTCGACAGTGACTTTCCTGTTCACAGCAAAACCTGTCTGTCTGAATAACTATGAGAAGTTGCTAGTTTCCTAAAAAGCCGCATGAGAATCGCAATGTCTTGCAGAACTGTCACTGCGAAATGCACAATATATTTAGGAGTCTGCTTCAGTATAGCTTGGTAAGCTGCGACAGGAATGCGTTCTGGAAAGCTCGCTGGTGAATTAGAAACATTCACCAATAATAGATAAGGGGAACGTGCTAGACCAGAATGCTGCTGGTTAGGTCATTGTTCCGGGAGCTCTTTGATTGCAAAATGCAAATCGCCAAAACAGCAACAATGTACTATAGATTCTTTCATTTGTGACTTGTCTGTTCACTCCAAAACCTGTCTGTCTAGATAACTATGAGAAGTTTCTAGTTTGCTAAATAGCTGCATGAGAATAGCAATGTGTTCCAGAACTGTCTCTGCAAAATGCACAATGTATTGAGGAGTATGCTTAACTATAACTCAACGCGCTAGCCCAGAATGCTACTGCCCATTAGCTCTTACTCCCGGGAGCGTTTTCACTTCAAACTGCAAATCGCGATTACAAGAACACTGTACTATAGATTCTTCATCTGTGATTCCCCTGTTCACTGCATAAACTTTGTGCCTGAGGAACCGTGGGAAGTTGCTTCTTTCCTAGTAAGCTGCAAGAGAATCATATCTCTTGCTGAACTGTCACTGCTCTCAATGTTTAGGAGTCTGCTGAACTATAGATTGGCCAGCTGCAACAGAACTGTGCTCAGGAAAGCTCGCTGGTGAATTGTAAACATTCACCGATAACAGCTAAGGGGAAAGCTCTAGCCCAGAATGCTGCTGCCCGTTAGCTCTTTCTGCATGGAGCGATTTCATTGCAAACTGCAAATCGCGATTACAAGAACACTGTACTATAGATTCTTCATCTGTGATTCCCCTGTTCAGTACAAAACCTTTCTGCCTGAGCAACCATGGGAATTGCTTGTTTCCTAGAAAGCTGCATGAGAATCAGATCTCTTCCTGAACAGACACTGCACTCTCTGTTTAGGAGTCTGTTTAAGTATAGATTGGGCAGCTGCGACAGGACTTTGATCAGCGAAGCACGCTGATGAATTGGAAACTTAAACCGATTACAGCTAAGGGGAACGCGCTAGCCCAGAATGCTGCTGCTCGTTACCTCTTTCTCCCGGGAGCGCTTTCATTGCAAACTGCAAATCGCGATTACAAGAGCACTGTAATATAGATTCTTCATCTGTGATTCCCCTGTTCACTGCAAAACCTTTCTGTGTGAACAACCGTGGGAAGTTGCTTGTTTCCTTCAAAGCTGCATGAGAATCGGATCTCTTGCTGAACTGTCACTGCACTCTATGTTTAGGAGTCTGCTTAACTATAGATTGGGCAGCTGCGACAGGACTTTGTTCAGCGAAGCACGCTGGTGAATTGGAAACTTAAACCGATTACAGCTAAGGGGAACGCGCTAGCCCAGAATGCTGCTGCTCGTTAGCTCTTTGTCCCGGGAGCTTTCCTAGTTTCCTAAAAAGCCGCATGGAAATAGTAATCTCTTGCAGAACTGTGCCTGCTAAATGCACAATATATTTAGGAGTCTGCTTTAGTACAGATTGGTAAAATGTGAAAGGAATGTGCTCAGGAAAGCTCGCTGGTGAATTGGAAACGTTCACTAATACCAAATAAGAGGAACGCGATAGCCCAGAATGCTGCTGCTGATTAACTCTTTGTCCCGGGAACGCTTTCATTGCAAACTGCAAATCGCCAATAGAAGAACCCTGTACTATAGATTTTTCATATTGTGACTTTCCTGTTCACAGCAAAACCTGTCAGTCTAAATAATTATGAGACGTTGCTAGTTTCCTAAAAAGCCGCATGGAAATCGCAATCTCTTGCAGAACTGTCCCTGCAAAGTGCACCATATATTTAGGAGTCTGCTCAAGTCTTGATTGGTAATCTGTGACAGTAATTTGCTCAGGAAATCTCGCTGATGAATTGGAAACATTCACCGATAACAGCTAAGGGGAATGTGCTAGCTCAGAATGTTGCTGCTGTTTAACTCCTTGTCCCGGGAGCACTTTCATTGCAAACTGGAAATCGCCAATAGAAGAACAATGTACTATAGGTTCTTTCATCTGTGACTTTGCTGTTCACAGCAAAACCTGTCAGTCTTAATAACTATGAGAAGTTGCTAGTTGCCTAAAAAGCCGCATGGAAATCGCAATATCTTGCAGAATTGTCACTGTGAAATGCACAATGTAGTTAGGAGTCTGTTTCAGTATAGCTTGGTAACCTGCGACAGGAATGTTCAGGAAATGTCGCTGGTGGATTGGAAACATTCACCAATAATAGCTAAGGGGAACGTGCTAGACCAGAATGCTGCTGCTGGTTATCTCCTTGTCCTGGGGCGCTTTCATTGCAAACTGCATATCGGCAATAGAGGAACAATGTAGTATAGATTTTTTTAATCTGTGACTTCCCTGTTCTCAGCATAAACCTGTCTGTCTAAATAACTATGAAAAGTTTCTATTTTAAGAAAAATCTGCATGAGAAGCAGAATTTCTTGCAGAACTTTTACTGCAAAATGCACAATATATTTAGGAGACTGCTTAATTATAGATTGGTAAGCTGCGACAGGAATGTGTTCAGGAAAGCTCGCTGGTGAATAGGAAACCTTCACCAATAAGAGATAAGAAGAACGTGCTAGCCCAGAATGCTGCTGCTCGTTAGCAAAATGCAAATCGCCAATACAACAACAATAATGTACTACGGATTCTTTCATTTGTGACTTCTCTGTTCACTCCAAAACCTGTCTGTCTAGATAACTATGAGAAGTTTCTAGTTTCCTAAATAGCTGAATGAGAATAGCAGTGTGTTGCAGAACTGTCTCTGCAAAATGCACAATGTATTGAGGAGTATGCTTAACTATAACTTAGTTTGCTTCAACAGAAATTTGCTTAGGAAATCTCGCTGGTCAACTGCAAACATTCACCAATAACAGCTAAGGGGAACGTTCTAGCTCACAATTCTTCTGCTGGTTAGATCCTTGTCCCGGAATCGCTTTCATTGCAAATCGCCAAGAGAAGAACACAGTACTATAGGTTTTTTCATCTGTTTTTTTCCTGTTCACAGCAAAACCTGTCTGTCTAAATAACTATGAGAATTTGCTACTTTCTTAAAAATCTGCAAGAGAATGCAATCTGTCACTGCATAGTGCACAATATATTTAGGAGTCTGCTTAAGTATAGATTGGTAAACTGCGACAGGAATGTGCTCAGGAAATCTCCCTGGTGAATTGGAAACATTTACCAGTAACAGCTAAGAGGACTTGCTAGCTCAGAATGCTGCTGCTGGTTAGCTCCTGTACCTGGGGCGTTTTCATTGCAAACTGCAAATAGCCACTAGAAGAACAATGTACTATAGACTCTTTCATGTGTGACTTCCCTGTTCACAGCAAAACACGTCTGTCTAAATAACTACAAGAAGTTGCTAGTTTACGAAAAAACTGCATGAGAAGCAGAATTTCTTGAAGAACTGTTACTGCAAAATGCACAATATATTTAGGACCCTGCTTAAGTATAGATAGGTAAGCTGCGACAGGAATGTGTTCAGGAAATGTCGCTGGTGAATTGGAAACCTTCACCAATAACAACTAAGAAGAACGTGCTAGCCCAGAATGCTGCTGCTCGTTAGCTATTTGTCCCGGGAGTGCTTTCATTGCAAACTGCAAATCGCTGGTAGAAGAACAATGTGCTATAGATTCTTCGACAGTGACTTTCCTGTTCACAGCAAAACCTGTCTGTCTGAATAACTATGAGAAGTTGCTACTTTCCTAAAAAGCCGCATGAGAATCGCAGTGTCTTGCAGAACTGTCACTGCGAAATGCACAATATATTTAGGCATCTGCTTTAGTACAGATTGATAAACTGTGAAAGGAATGTGCTCAGGAAAGCTCGCTGGTGAATTGCAAACATTCACCAGTTACAGTCAAGGGGAACGTGCTAGCCCAGAATGCTACAGTTCAGTAACTCTTAGTCCTGGGAGTGCTTTCATTGCAAACTGGAAATCGCTAATAGAAGAACAATGTACTATAGTTTTTTCATATTGTGACTTTCCTGTTAACAGCAAAACCTGTCAGTCTTAATAACTATGAGAAGTTGCTAGTTGCCTAAAAAGCCACATGGAAATCGCAATATCTTGCAGAATTGTCACTGTGAAATGCACAATGTAGTTAGGAGTCTGCTTCAGTATAGCTTGGTAAGCTGCAACAGGAATGTGTTCAGGAAAGCTCGCTGGTGAATTGGAAACATTCACCAATAATAGCTAAGGGGAACGTGCTAGACTAGAATGCTGCTGGTTAGGTCATTGTTCCGGGAGCTCTTTCATTGCAAAATGCAAATCGCCAATACAACAACAATGTACTATAGATTCTTTCATTTGTGACTTCTCTGTTCACTTCCAAAACCTGTCTGTCTAGATAACTATGAGAAGTTTCTAGTTTCCTAAATAGCTGCATGAGAATAGCAATGTGTTGCAGAACTGTCTCTGCAAAATGCACAATGTATTGAGGAGTATGCTTAACTTTAACTTAGTTTGCTTCAACAGAAATTTGCTTAGGAAATCTCGCTGGTCAACTGCAAACATTCACCAATAACAGCTAAGGGGAACGTGCTAACTCAGAATCCTTCTGCTGGTTAGATCCTTGTCCCGGAATCGCTTTCATTGCAAATCGCCAAGAGAAGAACACAGTACTATAGGTTTTTTCATCTGTTTTTTTTCCTGTTCACAGCAAAACCTGTCTGTCTTAATAACTATGAGAAGTTGCTAGTTTCCTAAAAAGCTGCCTGTGAATCGCAATCCCTTGCAGAACTGTCACTGCAAAGTGCACAATATATTTATGAGTCTGCTTAAGTATAGATTACTGAACTGCGACAGGAATGTGTTCAGGAAAGCTCGCTGGTGAATTGCAAACATTCACCAGTTACAGTCAAGGGGAACGTGCTAGCCCAGAGTGCTACAGTTCGGTGCCTGAGGAGAACCATTATACATTCTGAGGGCCTGAAAGAGTCAAAAGCAGAATGATGAAGCCAGAGGCCTTGAGAGCAGTGTTCTGTAGGGCCTGGAAGGGTCAATAACAGAACACTGTGCTGAGATCATAATAATGTACCAGCATAAGAGAATGATCGGGCTAATTATAGCGGGAATTGCGGCCGTAATAGCTGCTTAATAATAATTGCTATTGTAATTCTTTTGGGACTACTTGTCTGTCCATACATCTTAAGGCTTATCATAAAACAGTTTCGACAAACAGTCGTGGACATGAAAAAAATGAAATTGGAACACATTAAAGATAAGCCGATTCCGCTTTCAATTTAAAAAGAAAGGGTGAAATGAGGAGAACCATTATACATTCTGAGGGCCTGAAAGGGTCAAATGCAGAATGATGAAGCCAGAGGCCTTGAGAGCAGTGTTCTGTAGGGCCTGGAAGGGTCAATAACAGAACACTGTGCTGAGATCAAAAGCCGCTCCTCCTGGAGCCTGTCAGTCTCACCTCAGTGCCAGGCAAAGTCATGGAACAGGTAATCTTGAGTGCTATCATGAAGCACATGCAAAAGAACCGGGTGATCAGGCCCAGTCAACATGGGTTTACAAAAGGCAGATCTTGCCAAACTAACCTGATCACCTTCTATGACAAAATCACTCGACTACTGGATGGGGGAAAGGCTGTGGATGTAGTTTTCTTGGACTTCAGTAAAGCCTTTGACACAGTTTCTCACAGCATTCTGCTGCAGAAACTGTCAGCCTCTGGCCTGGACAGGCGCACACTCTCCTGGGTTGAAAACTGGTTGGATGGCCGGGCCCAGAGAGTGGTGGTCAATGGAGTTAACTCCAGCTGGAGGCCAGTCACAAGTGGAGTTCCTCAGGGCTCAGTACTGGGTCCAGCTCTGTTCAATGTCTTTATCAATGACCTGGATGAAGGCATCGAGTACACCCTTAGCAAGTTTGCAGATGACACTAAGCTGGGAGGAAGTGTCGATCTGCTGGAGGGTAGGGAGGCTCTGCAAAGGGATCTGAACAGGCTGGACTGCTGGGCCGAGACCAATGGGATGAGGTTTAACAAGGCCAAATGCCGGGTCCTGCACTTGGGGCACAACAACCCTATGCAGCGCTACAGACTGGGGGAAGAATGGCTGGAGAGCTGCACGGAAGAGAAGGACCTGGGGGTGCTGGTTGACAGCCGACTGAACATGAGCCAGCAGTGTGCCCAGGTGGCCAAGAAGGCCAACGGCATCTTGGCTTGTATCAGAAATGGGGTCACCAGCAGGTCCAGGGAGGTGATTCTCCCTCTGTACTCAGCACTGGTGAGACCGCACCTTGAATACTGTGTTCACTTCTGGACCCCTCACCACAAGAAGGATGTTGAGGCTCTGGAGCGTGTCCAGAGAAGAGCAACAAAGCTGGTGAGGGGGCTGGAGAACAAGTCTTATGAGGAGCGGCTGAGAGAGCTGGGGTTGTTTAGCCTGGAGAAGAGGAGGCTGAGGGGAGACCTTATTACTCTCTACAATTACCTGAAAGGAGGCTGTGGAGAGGAGGGAGCTGGCCTCTTCTCCCAAGTGACAGGGGACAGGACAAGAGGGAATGGCCTGAAGCTCCATCAGGGGAGGTTCAGGTTGGATATCAGAAAAAAACTCTTCACAGTAAGAGTCATTGGGTACTGGAACAGGCTGCCCAGGGAGGTGGTCGAGTCGCCTTCCCTGGAGGTGTTTAAGGAACGGGTGGATGAAGTGCTTAGGGACATGGTTTAGGGAGTGTTAGGAATGGTTGGACTCGATGATCCAATGGGTCCTTTCCAACCTTGTGATTCTGTGATTCTGTGGAAGGGAGTATGTGGACACAGAGGTTCTTTACAATATAATGGGTTTCTCCCCATTCCAGGGCCCAAGCTAAATGTATACACTCCAGGAACACCTGCAGACTTAGTTAAGGATGTTATGTGAACTCTGGCCAGACACATAGACCCTTGTTTGTAGAACTTATAGAGCCTGCTTTCTCACGACAAGAATAGTAATAATGTATGTAAATAGTGCATACAAGTACGATGTTATCTCAACTAGAAGCATGTAATCATTATTCGAAGAGGAACCAGAAGAGTATAAAAACTCCGTTTGGAGAATAAAATGTTGCTACTTGCCACCAGAGCGGTAGTCCGTCTGTCGATTTAGGCGTCCCTGTGAGCTGGTCTCCGTCAGGTACCTCTCAGTCCCGGGAGTGCTTTCATTGCAACGTGCAAATCGCCAATAGAAGAACACTGTACTACAGATTTTTCATCTGTGACTTTCCTATTAACAGCAAAACCTGTCAGTCTTAATAACTATGAGAAGTTGCTAGTTGCCTAAAAAGCCGCATGGAAATCGCAATATCTTGCAGAATTGTCACTGTGAAATGCACAATGTAGTTAGGAGTCTGCTTCAGTATAGCTTGGTAAGCTGCGACAGGAATGTGTTCAGGAAAGCTCGCTGGTGAGTTGGAAACATTCACCAATAATAGCTAAGGGGAACGTGCTAGACCAGAATGCTGCTGGTTAGGTCATTGTTCCGGGAGCTCTTTCATTGCAAAATGCAAATCGCCAATACAACAACAATGTACTATAGATTCTTTCATTTGTGACTTGTCTGTTCACTCCAAAACCTGTCTGTCTAGATAACTATGAGAAGTTTCTAGTTTGCTAAATAGCTGCATGAGAATAGCAATGTATTGCAGAACTGTCTCTGCAAAATGTACAATGTATTGAGGAGTATGCTTAACTATAAATTAGTTTGCTTCAACAGAAATTTACTTAGGAAATCTTGCTGGTCAACTGCAAACATTCACCAATAACAGCTAAGGGGAACGTGCTAACTCAGAATCCTTCTGCTGGTTAGATCCTTGTCCCGGAATCGCTTTCATTGCAAATCGCCAAGAGAAGAACACAGTACTATAGGTTTTTTCATCTGTATTTTTACTGTTCACAGCAAAACCTGTCTGTCTTAATAACTATGAGAAGATGCTAGTTTCCTAAAAAGCCGCATGAGAATCAGAATTTCTTCGACAGTGACTTTCCTGTTCACAGCAAAACCTGTCTGTCTGAATAACTTTGAGAAGATGCTAGTTTCCTAAAAAGCCGCATGAGAATCGCAATGTCTTGCACAACTGTCACTGTGAAATGCACAATATGTTTAGGAGTCTGCTTCAGTATAGCTTGGTAAGCTGCGACAGGAATGTGCTCAGGAAAGCTCTGCTGGTGAATTGCAAATATTCATAAATAGTGGTCAAATGGAACATGCTAGCCCAGAATGCTGCTGTTCTTTAGCTCTCTGTCCTGGAAGCGCTTACATTGCACACTGCAAATCGCCAATAGAAAAGCAATGTACTGTAGGTTTTTTTCATATGTGACTTCCCTGTTCACAGCAAAACCTGTCAGTCTTAATAGCTATGAGAATTTCCTAGTTTCCTAAAAAGCCGCATGGAAATTGCAGTCTCTTGCAGAACTGTCAATGGAAAATGCACGATATATTTAGGAGTCTGCTCAAGTCTAGATTGGTAAACTGTGACAGGAATGTGCTCAGGAAAGCTCGCTGGTGAATTGGAAACATTCACTAGTAAGAGCTAAGAGGAACGCGCTAGCCCAGAATGCTGCTGCTGATTAGCCCCTTGTCCCGGGAGCGCTTTCATTGCAAAGTGCAAATCGACAATAGAAGAACACTGTACTATAGATTTTTCATATTGTGACTTTCTTGTTCACAGCAAAACCTGTCGGTCTAACTAATTATGAGAAGTTGCTAGTTTCCTAAATAGCCGCATGGAAATCGCAATCTCTTGCAGCACTGTCAATGGAAAATGCACGATATATTTAGGAGTCTGCTTCAGTATAGCTTGGTAAGCTGCGACAGGAATGTGCTCAGGAAAGCTCTGCTGGTGAATTGCAAACATTCATAAATAATAGTCAAATGGAACGTGCTAGTCCAGAATGCTGCTGTTCTTTAGCTCTCTGTCCTGGAAGCGCTTACCTTGCACACTGCAAATCGCCAATAGAAGAGGAATGTACTATAGGTTTTTTTCATATGTGATTGCCCTGTTGACAGCAAAACCTGTCAGTCTTAATAACTATGAGAAGTTGCTAGTTTCCTAAAAAGCCGCATGGAAATCGCAATCTCTTGCAGAACTGTCACTGCAAAGTGCACCATATATTTAGGAGTCTGCTCAAGTCTAGATTGGTAAACTGTGACAGGAATGTGCTCAGGAAATGTTGCTGGTGAATTGGAAACATTCACCAATAACAGCTAAGGGGAACGCGCTAGCCCAGAATGCTGCTGCTGGTTAGCTCCTTGTCCTGGGGTGCTTTGATTGCAAACTGCATATCGCCAATAGAAGAACACTGTACTATAGATTTTTTAATCTGTTACTTCCCTCTTAGCAGCAAAAAACTTGTCTGTCTAAATAACGATGAAAAGTTGCTAGTTTACAAAAAATCTGCATGAGAATCAGAATTTCTTGCAGAACTGTTACTGCAAAATGCACAATATATTTAGGAGCCTGCTTAAGTATAGATTGGTAAGCTGCGACAGGAATGTGTTCAGGAAATGTCGCTGGTGAATTGGAAACCTTCACCAATAACAGCTAAGAAGAACGTGCTAGCCCAGAATGCTGCTGCTCGTTAGCTATTTGTCCAGGGAGCACTTTCAGTGAAAAATGCAAATCGCCAATAGTAGAAAAATGTGCTATAGATTCTTCGACAGTGACTTTCCTGTTCACAGCAAAACCTGTCTGTCTGAATAACTATGAGAAGTTGCTAGTTTCCTAAAAAGCCGCATGAGAATCGCAATGTCTTGCAGAACTGTCACTGCGAAATGCACAATATATTTAGGAGTCTGCTTCAGTATAGCTTGGTAAGCTGCGACAGGAATGCGTTCTGGAAAGCTCGCTGGTGAATTAGAAACATTCACCAATAATAGATAAGGGGAACGTGCTAGACCAGAATGCTGCTGGTTAGGTCATTGTTCCGGGAGCTCTTTGATTGCAAAATGCAAATCGCCAAAACAGCAACAATGTACTATAGATTCTTTCATTTGTGACTTGTCTGTTCACTCCAAAACCTGTCTGTCTAGATAACTATGAGAAGTTTCTAGTTTGCTAAATAGCTGCATGAGAATAGCAATGTGTTCCAGAACTGTCTCTGCAAAATGCACAATGTATTGAGGAGTATGCTTAACTATAACTCAACGCGCTAGCCCAGAATGCTCCAGCTAGTTAGCTCTTTTTCCCGGGAGCGCTTTCATTGCAAACTGCAAATCGCGATTACAAGAACACTGTACTATAGATTCTTCATCTGTGATTCCCCTGTTCACTGCAAAACCTTTCTGCCTGAGGAACCGTGGGAAGTTGCTTGTTTCCTAGAAAGCTGCATGAGAATCAGATCTCTTGCTGAACTGTCACTGCACTGTATGTTTAGGAGTCTGCTTATGTATAGATTGGGCAGCTGCGACAGGACTGTGCCCAGGAAAGCTCGCTGGTGAATTGGAAGCTTTCACCGATAACAGCTAAGGGGAACGCCCTAGCCCAGAATGCTGCTGCCCGTTAGCTCTTTCTCCCGGGAGCGCTTTCACTGCAAACTGCAAATCGCGATTACAAGAACACTGTACTATAGATTCTTCATCTGTGATTCCCCTGTTCAGTGCAAAACCTTTCTGCCTAACCAACCATGGGAAGTTGCTTGTTTCCTAGAAAGCTGCATGAGAATCAGATCTCTTGCTGAACTGTCACTGCACTGTATGTTTAGGAGTCTGCTTATGTATAGATTGGGCAGCTGCGACAGGACTTTGATCAGCGAAGCACGCTGATGAATTGGAAACTTAAACCGATTACAGCTAAGGGGAACGCGCTAGCCCAGAATGCTGCTGCTCGTTACCTCTTTCTCCCGGGAGCGCTTTCATTGCAAACTGCAAATCGCGATTACAAGAGCACTGTAATATAGATTCTTCATCTGTGATTCCCCTGTTCACTGCAAAACCTTTCTGTGTGAACAACCGTGGGAAGTTGCTTGTTTCCTTCAAAGCTGCATGAGAATCGGATCTCTTGCTGAACTGTCACTGCACTCTATGTTTAGGAGTCTGCTTAACTATAGATTGGGCAGCTGCGACAGGACTTTGTTCAGCGAAGCACGCTGGTGAATTGGAAACTTAAACCGATTACAGCTAAGGGGAACGCGCTAGCCCAGAATGCTGCTGCTCGTTAGCTCTTTGTCCCGGGAGCTTTCCTAGTTTCCTAAAAAGCCGCATGGAAATAGTAATCTCTTGCAGAACTGTGCCTGCTAAATGCACAATATATTTAGGAGTCTGCTTTAGTACAGATTGGTAAAATGTGAAAGGAATGTGCTCAGGAAAGCTCGCTGGTGAATTGGAAACGTTCACTAATACCAAATAAGAGGAACGCGATAGCCCAGAATGCTGCTGCTGATTAACTCTTTGTCCCGGGAACGCTTTCATTGCAAACTGCAAATCGCCAATAGAAGAACCCTGTACTATAGATTTTTCATATTGTGACTTTCCTGTTCACAGCAAAACCTGTCAGTCTAAATAATTATGAGACGTTGCTAGTTTCCTAAAAAGCCGCATGGAAATCGCAATCTCTTGCAGAACTGTCCCTGCAAAGTGCACCATATATTTAGGAGTCTGCTCAAGTCTTGATTGGTAATCTGTGACAGTAATTTGCTCAGGAAATCTCGCTGATGAATTGGAAACATTCACCGATAACAGCTAAGGGGAATGTGCTAGCTCAGAATGTTGCTGCTGTTTAACTCCTTGTCCCGGGAGCACTTTCATTGCAAACTGGAAATCGCCAATAGAAGAACAATGTACTATAGGTTCTTTCATCTGTGACTTTGCTGTTCACAGCAAAACCTGTCAGTCTTAATAACTATGAGAAGTTGCTAGTTGCCTAAAAAGCCGCATGGAAATCGCAATATCTTGCAGAATTGTCACTGTGAAATGCACAATGTAGTTAGGAGTCTGTTTCAGTATAGCTTGGTAACCTGCGACAGGAATGTTCAGGAAATGTCACTGGTGGATTGGAAACATTCACCAATAATAGCTAAGGGGAACGTGCTAGACCAGAATGCTGCTGCTGGTTATCTCCTTGTCCTGGGGCGCTTTCATTGCAAACTGCATATCGGCAATAGAGGAACAATGTAGTATAGATTTTTTTAATCTGTGACTTCCCTGTTCTCAGCATAAACCTGTCTGTCTAAATAACTATGAAAAGTTTCTATTTTAAGAAAAATCTGCATGAGAAGCAGAATTTCTTGCAGAACTTTTACTGCAAAATGCACAATATATTTAGGAGACTGCTTAATTATAGATTGGTAAGCTGCGACAGGAATGTGTTCAGGAAAGCTCGCTGGTGAATAGGAAACCTTCACCAATAAGAGATAAGAAGAACGTGCTAGCCCAGAATGCTGCTGCTCGTTAGCAAAATGCAAATCGCCAATACAACAACAATACTGTACTACGGATTCTTTCATTTGTGACTTCTCTGTTCACTCCAAAACCTGTCTGTCTAGATAACTATGAGAAGTTTCTAGTTTCCTAAATAGCTGAATGAGAATAGCAGTGTGTTGCAGAACTGTCTCTGCAAAATGCACAATGTATTGAGGAGTATGCTTAACTATAACTTAGTTTGCTTCAACAGAAATTTGCTTAGGAAATCTCGCTGGTCAACTGCAAACATTCACCAATAACAGCTAAGGGGAACGTTCTAGCTCACAATTCTTCTGCTGGTTAGATCCTTGTCCCGGAATCGCTTTCATTGCAAATCGCCAAGAGAAGAACACAGTACTATAGGTTTTTTCATCTGTTTTTTTCCTGTTCACAGCAAAACCTGTCTGTCTAAATAACTATGAGAATTTGCTACTTTCTTAAAAATCTGCAAGAGAATGCAATCTGTCACTGCATAGTGCACAATATATTTAGGAGTCTGCTTAAGTATAGATTGGTAAACTGCGACAGGAATGTGCTCAGGAAATCTCCCTGGTGAATTGGAAACATTTACCAGTAACAGCTAAGAGGACTTGCTAGCTCAGAATGCTGCTGCTGGTTAGCTCCTGTACCTGGGGCGTTTTCATTGCAAACTGCAAATAGCCACTAGAAGAACAATGTACTATAGACTCTTTCATGTGTGACTTCCCTGTTCACAGCAAAACACGTCTGTCTAAATAACTACAAGAAGTTGCTAGTTTACGAAAAAACTGCATGAGAAGCAGAATTTCTTGAAGAACTGTTACTGCAAAATGCACAATATATTTAGGACCCTGCTTAAGTATAGATAGGTAAGCTGCGACAGGAATGTGTTCAGGAAATGTCGCTGGTGAATTGGAAACCTTCACCAATAACAACTAAGAAGAACGTGCTAGCCCAGAATGCTGCTGCTCGTTAGCTATTTGTCCCGGGAGTGCTTTCATTGCAAACTGCAAATCGCTGGTAGAAGAACAATGTGCTATAGATTCTTCGACAGTGACTTTCCTGTTCACAGCAAAACCTGTCTGTCTGAATAACTATGAGAAGTTGCTACTTTCCTAAAAAGCCGCATGAGAATCGCAGTGTCTTGCAGAACTGTCACTGCGAAATGCACAATATATTTAGGCATCTGCTTTAGTACAGATTGATAAACTGTGAAAGGAATGTGCTCAGGAAAGCTCGCTGGTGAATTGCAAACATTCACCAGTTACAGTCAAGGGGAACGTGCTAGCCCAGAATGCTACAGTTCAGTAACTCTTAGTCCTGGGAGTGCTTTCATTGCAAACTGGAAATCGCTAATAGAAGAACAATGTACTATAGTTTTTTCATATTGTGACTTTCCTGTTAACAGCAAAACCTGTCAGTCTTAATAACTATGAGAAGTTGCTAGTTGCCTAAAAAGCCACATGGAAATCGCAATATCTTGCAGAATTGTCACTGTGAAATGCACAATGTAGTTAGGAGTCTGCTTCAGTATAGCTTGGTAAGCTGCAACAGGAATGTGTTCAGGAAAGCTCGCTGGTGAATTGGAAACATTCACCAATAATAGATAAGGGGAACGTGCTAGACCAGAATGCTGCTGGTTAGGTCATTGTTCCGGGAGCTCTTTCATTGCAAAATGCAAATCGCCAATACAACAACAATGTACTATAGATTCTTTCATTTGTGACTTCTCTGTTCACTTCCAAAACCTGTCTGTCTAGATAACTATGAGAAGTTTCTAGTTTCCTAAATAGCTGCATGAGAATAGCAATGTGTTGCAGAACTGTCTCTGCAAAATGCACAATGTATTGAGGAGTATGCTTAACTTTAACTTAGTTTGCTTCAACAGAAATTTGCTTAGGAAATCTCGCTGGTCAACTGCAAACATTCACCAATAACAGCTAAGGGGAACGTGCTAACTCAGAATCCTTCTGCTGGTTAGATCCTTGTCCCGGAATCGCTTTCATTGCAAATCGCCAAGAGAAGAACACAGTACTATAGGTTTTTTCATCTGTTTTTTTTCCTGTTCACAGCAAAACCTGTCTGTCTTAATAACTATGAGAAGTTGCTAGTTTCCTAAAAAGCTGCCTGTGAATCGCAATCCCTTGCAGAACTGTCACTGCAAAGTGCACAATATATTTATGAGTCTGCTTAAGTATAGATTACTGAACTGCGACAGGAATGTGTTCAGGAAAGCTCGCTGGTGAATTGCAAACATTCACCAGTTACAGTCAAGGGGAACGTGCTAGCCCAGAGTGCTACAGTTCGGTGCCTGAGGAGAACCATTATACATTCTGAGGGCCTGAAAGAGTCAAAAGCAGAATGATGAAGCCAGAGGCCTTGAGAGCAGTGTTCTGTAGGGCCTGGAAGGGTCAATAACAGAACACTGTGCTGAGATCATAATAATGTACCAGCATAAGAGAATGATCGGGCTAATTATAGCGGGAATTGCGGCCGTAATAGCTGCTTAATAATAATTGCTATTGTAATTCTTTTGGGACTACTTGTCTGTCCATACATCTTAAGGCTTATCATAAAACAGTTTCGACAAACAGTCGTGGACATGAAAAAAATGAAATTGGAACACATTAAAGATAAGCCGATTCCGCTTTCAATTTAAAAAGAAAGGGTGAAATGAGGAGAACCATTATACATTCTGAGGGCCTGAAAGGGTCAAATGCAGAATGATGAAGCCAGAGGCCTTGAGAGCAGTGTTCTGTAGGGCCTGGAAGGGTCAATAACAGAACACTGTGCTGAGATCAAAAGCCGCTCCTCCTGGAGCCTGTCAGTCTCACCTCAGTGCCAGGCAAAGTCATGGAACAGGTAATCTTGAGTGCTATCATGAAGCACATGCAAAAGAACCGGGTGATCAGGCCCAGTCAACATGGGTTTACAAAAGGCAGATCTTGCCAAACTAACCTGATCACCTTCTATGACAAAATCACTCGACTACTGGATGGGGGAAAGGCTGTGGATGTAGTTTTCTTGGACTTCAGTAAAGCCTTTGACACAGTTTCTCACAGCATTCTGCTGCAGAAACTGTCAGCCTCTGGCCTGGACAGGCGCACACTCTCCTGGGTTGAAAACTGGTTGGATGGCCGGGCCCAGAGAGTGGTGGTCAATGGAGTTAACTCCAGCTGGAGGCCAGTCACAAGTGGAGTTCCTCAGGGCTCAGTACTGGGTCCAGCTCTGTTCAATGTCTTTATCAATGACCTGGATGAAGGCATCGAGTACACCCTTAGCAAGTTTGCAGATGACACTAAGCTGGGAGGAAGTGTCGATCTGCTGGAGGGTAGGGAGGCTCTGCAAAGGGATCTGAACAGGCTGGACTGCTGGGCCGAGACCAATGGGATGAGGTTTAACAAGGCCAAATGCCGGGTCCTGCACTTGGGGCACAACAACCCTATGCAGCGCTACAGACTGGGGGAAGAATGGCTGGAGAGCTGCACGGAAGAGAAGGACCTGGGGGTGCTGGTTGACAGCCGACTGAACATGAGCCAGCAGTGTGCCCAGGTGGCCAAGAAGGCCAACGGCATCTTGGCTTGTATCAGAAATGGGGTCACCAGCAGGTCCAGGGAGGTGATTCTCCCTCTGTACTCAGCACTGGTGAGACCGCACCTTGAATACTGTGTTCACTTCTGGACCCCTCACCACAAGAAGGATGTTGAGGCTCTGGAGCGTGTCCAGAGAAGAGCAACAAAGCTGGTGAGGGGGCTGGAGAACAAGTCTTACGAGGAGCGGCTGAGAGAGCTGGGGTTGTTTAGCCTGGAGAAGAGGAGGCTGAGGGGAGACCTTATTACTCTCTACAATTACCTGAAAGGAGGCTGTGGAGAGGAGGGAGCTGGCCTCTTCTCCCAAGTGACAGGGGACAGGACAAGAGGGAATGGCCTGAAGCTCCATCAGGGGAGGTTCAGGTTGGATATCAGAAAAAAACTCTTCACAGTAAGAGTCATTGGGTACTGGAACAGGCTGCCCAGGGAGGTGGTCGAGTCGCCTTCCCTGGAGGTGTTTAAGGAACGGGTGGATGAAGTGCTTAGGGACATGGTTTAGGGAGTGTTAGGAATGGTTGGACTCGATGATCCAATGGGTCCTTTCCAACCTTGTGATTCTGTGATTCTGTGGAAGGGAGTATGTGGACACAGAGGTTCTTTACAATATAATGGGTTTCTCCCCATTCCAGGGCCCAAGCTAAATGTATACACTCCAGGAACACCTGCAGACTTAGTTAAGGATGTTATGTGAACTCTGGCCAGACACATAGACCCTTGTTTGTAGAACTTATAGAGCCTGCTTTCTCACGACAAGAATAGTAATAATGTATGTAAATAGTGCATACAAGTACGATGTTATCTCAACTAGAAGCATGTAATCATTATTCGAAGAGGAACCAGAAGAGTATAAAAACTCCGTTTGGAGAATAAAATGTTGCTACTTGCCACCAGAGCGGTAGTCCGTCTGTCGATTTAGGCGTCCCTGTGAGCTGGTCTCCGTCAGGTACCTCTCAGTCCCGGGAGTGCTTTCATTGCAACGTGCAAATCGCCAATAGAAGAACACTGTACTACAGATTTTTCATCTGTGACTTTCCTATTAACAGCAAAACCTGTCAGTCTTAATAACTATGAGAAGTTGCTAGTTGCCTAAAAAGCCGCATGGAAATCGCAATATCTTGCAGAATTGTCACTGTGAAATGCACAATGTAGTTAGGAGTCTGCTTCAGTATAGCTTGGTAAGCTGCGACAGGAATGTGTTCAGGAAAGCTCGCTGGTGAGTTGGAAACATTCACCAATAATAGCTAAGGGGAACGTGCTAGACCAGAATGCTGCTGGTTAGGTCATTGTTCCGGGAGCTCTTTCATTGCAAAATGCAAATCGCCAATACAACAACAATGTACTATAGATTCTTTCATTTGTGACTTGTCTGTTCACTCCAAAACCTGTCTGTCTAGATAACTATGAGAAGTTTCTAGTTTGCTAAATAGCTGCATGAGAATAGCAATGTATTGCAGAACTGTCTCTGCAAAATGTACAATGTATTGAGGAGTATGCTTAACTATAAATTAGTTTGCTTCAACAGAAATTTACTTAGGAAATCTTGCTGGTCAACTGCAAACATTCACCAATAACAGCTAAGGGGAACGTGCTAACTCAGAATCCTTCTGCTGGTTAGATCCTTGTCCCGGAATCGCTTTCATTGCAAATCGCCAAGAGAAGAACACAGTACTATAGGTTTTTTCATCTGTATTTTTACTGTTCACAGCAAAACCTGTCTGTCTTAATAACTATGAGAAGATGCTAGTTTCCTAAAAAGCCGCATGAGAATCAGAATTTCTTCGACAGTGACTTTCCTGTTCACAGCAAAACCTGTCTGTCTGAATAACTTTGAGAAGATGCTAGTTTCCTAAAAAGCCGCATGAGAATCGCAATGTCTTGCACAACTGTCACTGTGAAATGCACAATATGTTTAGGAGTCTGCTTCAGTATAGCTTGGTAAGCTGCGACAGGAATGTGCTCAGGAAAGCTCTGCTGGTGAATTGCAAATATTCATAAATAGTAGTCAAATGGAACATGCTAGCCCAGAATGCTGCTGTTCTTTAGCTCTCTGTCCTGGAAGCGCTTACATTGCACACTGCAAATCGCCAATAGAAAAGCAATGTACTGTAGGTTTTTTTCATATGTGACTTCCCTGTTCACAGCAAAACCTGTCAGTCTTAATAGCTATGAGAATTTCCTAGTTTCCTAAAAAGCCGCATGGAAATTGCAGTCTCTTGCAGAACTGTCAATGGAAAATGCACGATATATTTAGGAGTCTGCTCAAGTCTAGATTGGTAAACTGTGACAGGAATGTGCTCAGGAAAGCTCGCTGGTGAATTGGAAACATTCACTAGTAAGAGCTAAGAGGAACGCGCTAGCCCAGAATGCTGCTGCTGATTAGCCCCTTGTCCCGGGAGCGCTTTCATTGCAAAGTGCAAATCGACAATAGAAGAACACTGTACTATAGATTTTTCATATTGTGACTTTCTTGTTCACAGCAAAACCTGTCGGTCTAACTAATTATGAGAAGTTGCTAGTTTCCTAAATAGCCGCATGGAAATCGCAATCTCTTGCAGCACTGTCAATGGAAAATGCACGATATATTTAGGAGACTGCTTAATTATAGATTGGTAAGCTGCGACAGGAATGTGTTCAGGAAAGCTCGCTGGTGAATAGGAAACCTTCACCAATAAGAGATAAGAAGAACGTGCTAGCCCAGAATGCTGCTGCTCGTTAGCAAAATGCAAATCGCCAATACAACAACAATAATGTACTACGGATTCTTTCATTTGTGACTTCTCTGTTCACTCCAAAACCTGTCTGTCTAGATAACTATGAGAAGTTTCTAGTTTCCTAAATAGCTGAATGAGAATAGCAGTGTGTTGCAGAACTGTCTCTGCAAAATGCACAATGTATTGAGGAGTATGCTTAACTATAACTTAGTTTGCTTCAACAGAAATTTGCTTAGGAAATCTCGCTGGTCAACTGCAAACATTCACCAATAACAGCTAAGGGGAACGTTCTAGCTCACAATTCTTCTGCTGGTTAGATCCTTGTCCCGGAATCGCTTTCATTGCAAATCGCCAAGAGAAGAACACAGTACTATAGGTTTTTTCATCTGTTTTTTTCCTGTTCACAGCAAAACCTGTCTGTCTAAATAACTATGAGAATTTGCTACTTTCTTAAAAATCTGCAAGAGAATGCAATCTGTCACTGCATAGTGCACAATATATTTAGGAGTCTGCTTAAGTATAGATTGGTAAACTGCGACAGGAATGTGCTCAGGAAATCTCCCTGGTGAATTGGAAACATTTACCAGTAACAGCTAAGAGGACTTGCTAGCTCAGAATGCTGCTGCTGGTTAGCTCCTGTACCTGGGGCGTTTTCATTGCAAACTGCAAATAGCCACTAGAAGAACAATGTACTATAGACTCTTTCATGTGTGACTTCCCTGTTCACAGCAAAACACGTCTGTCTAAATAACTACAAGAAGTTGCTAGTTTACGAAAAAACTGCATGAGAAGCAGAATTTCTTGAAGAACTGTTACTGCAAAATGCACAATATATTTAGGACCCTGCTTAAGTATAGATAGGTAAGCTGCGACAGGAATGTGTTCAGGAAATGTCGCTGGTGAATTGGAAACCTTCACCAATAACAACTAAGAAGAACGTGCTAGCCCAGAATGCTGCTGCTCGTTAGCTATTTGTCCCGGGAGTGCTTTCATTGCAAACTGCAAATCGCTGGTAGAAGAACAATGTGCTATAGATTCTTCGACAGTGACTTTCCTGTTCACAGCAAAACCTGTCTGTCTGAATAACTATGAGAAGTTGCTACTTTCCTAAAAAGCCGCATGAGAATCGCAGTGTCTTGCAGAACTGTCACTGCGAAATGCACAATATATTTAGGCATCTGCTTTAGTACAGATTGATAAACTGTGAAAGGAATGTGCTCAGGAAAGCTCGCTGGTGAATTGCAAACATTCACCAGTTACAGTCAAGGGGAACGTGCTAGCCCAGAATGCTACAGTTCAGTAACTCTTAGTCCTGGGAGTGCTTTCATTGCAAACTGGAAATCGCTAATAGAAGAACAATGTACTATAGTTTTTTCATATTGTGACTTTCCTGTTAACAGCAAAACCTGTCAGTCTTAATAACTATGAGAAGTTGCTAGTTGCCTAAAAAGCCACATGGAAATCGCAATATCTTGCAGAATTGTCACTGTGAAATGCACAATGTAGTTAGGAGTCTGCTTCAGTATAGCTTGGTAAGCTGCAACAGGAATGTGTTCAGGAAAGCTCGCTGGTGAATTGGAAACATTCACCAATAATAGATAAGGGGAACGTGCTAGACCAGAATGCTGCTGGTTAGGTCATTGTTCCGGGAGCTCTTTCATTGCAAAATGCAAATCGCCAATACAACAACAATGTACTATAGATTCTTTCATTTGTGACTTCTCTGTTCACTTCCAAAACCTGTCTGTCTAGATAACTATGAGAAGTTTCTAGTTTCCTAAATAGCTGCATGAGAATAGCAATGTGTTGCAGAACTGTCTCTGCAAAATGCACAATGTATTGAGGAGTATGCTTAACTTTAACTTAGTTTGCTTCAACAGAAATTTGCTTAGGAAATCTCGCTGGTCAACTGCAAACATTCACCAATAACAGCTAAGGGGAACGTGCTAACTCAGAATCCTTCTGCTGGTTAGATCCTTGTCCCGGAATCGCTTTCATTGCAAATCGCCAAGAGAAGAACACAGTACTATAGGTTTTTTCATCTGTTTTTTTTCCTGTTCACAGCAAAACCTGTCTGTCTTAATAACTATGAGAAGTTGCTAGTTTCCTAAAAAGCTGCCTGTGAATCGCAATCCCTTGCAGAACTGTCACTGCAAAGTGCACAATATATTTATGAGTCTGCTTAAGTATAGATTACTGAACTGCGACAGGAATGTGTTCAGGAAAGCTCGCTGGTGAATTGCAAACATTCACCAGTTACAGTCAAGGGGAACGTGCTAGCCCAGAGTGCTACAGTTCGGTGCCTGAGGAGAACCATTATACATTCTGAGGGCCTGAAAGAGTCAAAAGCAGAATGATGAAGCCAGAGGCCTTGAGAGCAGTGTTCTGTAGGGCCTGGAAGGGTCAATAACAGAACACTGTGCTGAGATCATAATAATGTACCAGCATAAGAGAATGATCGGGCTAATTATAGCGGGAATTGCGGCCGTAATAGCTGCTTAATAATAATTGCTATTGTAATTCTTTTGGGACTACTTGTCTGTCCATACATCTTAAGGCTTATCATAAAACAGTTTCGACAAACAGTCGTGGACATGAAAAAAATGAAATTGGAACACATTAAAGATAAGCCGATTCCGCTTTCAATTTAAAAAGAAAGGGTGAAATGAGGAGAACCATTATACATTCTGAGGGCCTGAAAGGGTCAAATGCAGAATGATGAAGCCAGAGGCCTTGAGAGCAGTGTTCTGTAGGGCCTGGAAGGGTCAATAACAGAACACTGTGCTGAGATCAAAAGCCGCTCCTCCTGGAGCCTGTCAGTCTCACCTCAGTGCCAGGCAAAGTCATGGAACAGGTAATCTTGAGTGCTATCATGAAGCACATGCAAAAGAACCGGGTGATCAGGCCCAGTCAACATGGGTTTACAAAAGGCAGATCTTGCCAAACTAACCTGATCACCTTCTATGACAAAATCACTCGACTACTGGATGGGGGAAAGGCTGTGGATGTAGTTTTCTTGGACTTCAGTAAAGCCTTTGACACAGTTTCTCACAGCATTCTGCTGCAGAAACTGTCAGCCTCTGGCCTGGACAGGCGCACACTCTCCTGGGTTGAAAACTGGTTGGATGGCCGGGCCCAGAGAGTGGTGGTCAATGGAGTTAACTCCAGCTGGAGGCCAGTCACAAGTGGAGTTCCTCAGGGCTCAGTACTGGGTCCAGCTCTGTTCAATGTCTTTATCAATGACCTGGATGAAGGCATCGAGTACACCCTTAGCAAGTTTGCAGATGACACTAAGCTGGGAGGAAGTGTCGATCTGCTGGAGGGTAGGGAGGCTCTGCAAAGGGATCTGAACAGGCTGGACTGCTGGGCCGAGACCAATGGGATGAGGTTTAACAAGGCCAAATGCCGGGTCCTGCACTTGGGGCACAACAACCCTATGCAGCGCTACAGACTGGGGGAAGAATGGCTGGAGAGCTGCACGGAAGAGAAGGACCTGGGGGTGCTGGTTGACAGCCGACTGAACATGAGCCAGCAGTGTGCCCAGGTGGCCAAGAAGGCCAACGGCATCTTGGCTTGTATCAGAAATGGGGTCACCAGCAGGTCCAGGGAGGTGATTCTCCCTCTGTACTCAGCACTGGTGAGACCGCACCTTGAATACTGTGTTCACTTCTGGACCCCTCACCACAAGAAGGATGTTGAGGCTCTGGAGCGTGTCCAGAGAAGAGCAACAAAGCTGGTGAGGGGGCTGGAGAACAAGTCTTACGAGGAGCGGCTGAGAGAGCTGGGGTTGTTTAGCCTGGAGAAGAGGAGGCTGAGGGGAGACCTTATTACTCTCTACAATTACCTGAAAGGAGGCTGTGGAGAGGAGGGAGCTGGCCTCTTCTCCCAAGTGACAGGGGACAGGACAAGAGGGAATGGCCTGAAGCTCCATCAGGGGAGGTTCAGGTTGGATATCAGAAAAAAACTCTTCACAGTAAGAGTCATTGGGTACTGGAACAGGCTGCCCAGGGAGGTGGTCGAGTCGCCTTCCCTGGAGGTGTTTAAGGAACGGGTGGATGAAGTGCTTAGGGACATGGTTTAGGGAGTGTTAGGAATGGTTGGACTCGATGATCCAATGGGTCCTTTCCAACCTTGTGATTCTGTGATTCTGTGGAAGGGAGTATGTGGACACAGAGGTTCTTTACAATATAATGGGTTTCTCCCCATTCCAGGGCCCAAGCTAAATGTATACACTCCAGGAACACCTGCAGACTTAGTTAAGGATGTTATGTGAACTCTGGCCAGACACATAGACCCTTGTTTGTAGAACTTATAGAGCCTGCTTTCTCACGACAAGAATAGTAATAATGTATGTAAATAGTGCATACAAGTACGATGTTATCTCAACTAGAAGCATGTAATCATTATTCGAAGAGGAACCAGAAGAGTATAAAAACTCCGTTTGGAGAATAAAATGTTGCTACTTGCCACCAGAGCGGTAGTCCGTCTGTCGATTTAGGCGTCCCTGTGAGCTGGTCTCCGTCAGGTACCTCTCAGTCCCGGGAGTGCTTTCATTGCAACGTGCAAATCGCCAATAGAAGAACACTGTACTACAGATTTTTCATCTGTGACTTTCCTATTAACAGCAAAACCTGTCAGTCTTAATAACTATGAGAAGTTGCTAGTTGCCTAAAAAGCCGCATGGAAATCGCAATATCTTGCAGAATTGTCACTGTGAAATGCACAATGTAGTTAGGAGTCTGCTTCAGTATAGCTTGGTAAGCTGCGACAGGAATGTGTTCAGGAAAGCTCGCTGGTGAGTTGGAAACATTCACCAATAATAGCTAAGGGGAACGT
This sequence comes from Cuculus canorus, assembly GCF_017976375.1. NCBI lineage: Eukaryota > Metazoa > Chordata > Aves > Cuculiformes > Cuculidae > Cuculus > Cuculus canorus. The sequence goes on from NC_071440.1 coordinate 17,118,428, forward strand.
GCTAGACCAGAATGCTGCTGGTTAGGTCATTGTTCCGGGAGCTCTTTCATTGCAAAATGCAAATCGCCAATACAACAACAATGTACTATAGATTCTTTCATTTGTGACTTGTCTGTTCACTCCAAAACCTGTCTGTCTAGATAACTATGAGAAGTTTCTAGTTTGCTAAATAGCTGCATGAGAATAGCAATGTATTGCAGAACTGTCTCTGCAAAATGTACAATGTATTGAGGAGTATGCTTAACTATAAATTAGTTTGCTTCAACAGAAATTTACTTAGGAAATCTTGCTGGTCAACTGCAAACATTCACCAATAACAGCTAAGGGGAACGTGCTAACTCAGAATCCTTCTGCTGGTTAGATCCTTGTCCTGGAATCGCTTTCATTGCAAATCGCCAAGAGAAGAACACAGTACTATAGGTTTTTTCATCTGTATTTTTACTGTTCACAGCAAAACCTGTCTGTCTTAATAACTATGAGAAGATGCTAGTTTCCTAAAAAGCCGCATGAGAATCAGAATTTCTTCGACAGTGACTTTCCTGTTCACAGCAAAACCTGTCTGTCTGAATAACTTTGAGAAGATGCTAGTTTCCTAAAAAGCCGCATGAGAATCGCAATGTCTTGCACAACTGTCACTGTGAAATGCACAATATGTTTAGGAGTCTGCTTCAGTATAGCTTGGTAAGCTGCGACAGGAATGTGCTCAGGAAAGCTCTGCTGGTGAATTGCAAATATTCATAAATAGTAGTCAAATGGAACATGCTAGCCCAGAATGCTGCTGTTCTTTAGCTCTCTGTCCTGGAAGCGCTTACATTGCACACTGCAAATCGCCAATAGAAAAGCAATGTACTGTAGGTTTTTTTCATATGTGACTTCCCTGTTCACAGCAAAACCTGTCAGTCTTAATAGCTATGAGAATTTCCTAGTTTCCTAAAAAGCCGCATGGAAATTGCAGTCTCTTGCAGAACTGTCAATGGAAAATGCACGATATATTTAGGAGTCTGCTCAAGTCTAGATTGGTAAACTGTGACAGGAATGTGCTCAGGAAAGCTCGCTGGTGAATTGGAAACATTCACTAGTAAGAGCTAAGAGGAACGCGCTAGCCCAGAATGCTGCTGCTGATTAGCCCCTTGTCCCGGGAGCGCTTTCATTGCAAAGTGCAAATCGACAATAGAAGAACACTGTACTATAGATTTTTCATATTGTGACTTTCTTGTTCACAGCAAAACCTGTCGGTCTAACTAATTATGAGAAGTTGCTAGTTTCCTAAATAGCCGCATGGAAATCGCAATCTCTTGCAGCACTGTCAATGGAAAATGCACGATATATTTAGGAGTCTGCTTCAGTATAGCTTGGTAAGCTGCGACAGGAATGTGCTCAGGAAAGCTCTGCTGGTGAATTGCAAACATTCATAAATAATAGTCAAATGGAACGTGCTAGTCCAGAATGCTGCTGTTCTTTAGCTCTCTGTCCTGGAAGCGCTTACCTTGCACACTGCAAATCGCCAATAGAAGAGGAATGTACTATAGGTTTTTTTCATATGTGATTGCCCTGTTGACAGCAAAACCTGTCAGTCTTAATAACTATGAGAAGTTGCTAGTTTCCTAAAAAGCCGCATGGAAATCGCAATCTCTTGCAGAACTGTCACTGCAAAGTGCACCATATATTTAGGAGTCTGCTCAAGTCTAGATTGGTAAACTGTGACAGGAATGTGCTCAGGAAATGTTGCTGGTGAATTGGAAACATTCACCAATAACAGCTAAGGGGAACGCGCTAGCCCAGAATGCTGCTGCTGGTTAGCTCCTTGTCCTGGGGTGCTTTCATTGCAAACTGCATATCGCCAATAGAAGAACACTGTACTATAGATTTTTTAATCTGTGACTTCCCTGTTAGCAGCAAAAAACTTGTCTGTCTAAATAACTATGAGAAGTTGCTAGTTTACATAAAATCTGCACGAGAATCAGAATTTCTTCCAGAACTGTTACTGCAACATGCACAATATATTTAGGAGCCTGCTTAAGTATAGATTGGTAAGCTGCGACAGGAATGTGTTCAGGAAAGCTCGCTGGTGAATTAGAAACATTCACCAATAATAGATAAGGGGAACGTGCTAGACCAGAATGCTGCTGGTTAGGTCATTGTTCCGGGAGCTCTTTCATTGCAAAATGCAAATCGCCAATACAACAACAATGTACTATAGATTCTTTCATTTGTGACTTCTCTGTTCACTCCAAAACCTGTCTGTCTAGATAACTATGAGAAGTTTCTAGTTTCCTAAATAGCTGAATGAGAATAGCAATGTGTTGCAGAACTGTCTCTGCAAAATGCACAATGTATTGAGGAGTATGCTTAACTATAACTTAGTTTGCTTCAACAGAAATTTGCTTAGGAAATCTCGCTGGTCAACTGCAAACATTCACCAATAACAGCTAAGGGGAACGTTCTAGCTCACAATTCTTCTGCTGGTTAGATCCTTGTCCCGGAATCGCTTTCATTGCAAATCGCCAAGAGAAGAACACAGTACTATAGGTTTTTTCATCTGTTTTTTTCCTGTTCACAGCAAAACCTGTCTGTCTAAATAACTATGAGAATTTGCTACTTTCTTAAAAATCTGCAAGAGAATGCAATCTGTCACTGCATAGTGCACAATATATTTAGGAGTCTGCTTAAGTATAGATTGGTAAACTGCGACAGGAATGTGCTCAGGAAATCTCCCTGGTGAATTGGAAACATTTACCAGTAACAGCTAAGAGGACTTGCTAGCTCAGAATGCTGCTGCTGGTTAGCTCCTGTACCTGGGGCGTTTTCATTGCAAACTGCAAATAGCCACTAGAAGAACAATGTACTATAGACTCTTTCATGTGTGACTTCCCTGTTCACAGCAAAACACGTCTGTCTAAATAACTACAAGAAGTTGCTAGTTTACGAAAAAACTGCATGAGAAGCAGAATTTCTTGAAGAACTGTTACTGCAAAATGCACAATATATTTAGGACCCTGCTTAAGTATAGATAGGTAAGCTGCGACAGGAATGTGTTCAGGAAATGTCGCTGGTGAATTGGAAACCTTCACCAATAACAACTAAGAAGAACGTGCTAGCCCAGAATGCTGCTGCTCGTTAGCTATTTGTCCCGGGAGTGCTTTCATTGCAAACTGCAAATCGCTGGTAGAAGAACAATGTGCTATAGATTCTTCGACAGTGACTTTCCTGTTCACAGCAAAACCTGTCTGTCTGAATAACTATGAGAAGTTGCTACTTTCCTAAAAAGCCGCATGAGAATCGCAGTGTCTTGCAGAACTGTCACTGCGAAATGCACAATATATTTAGGCATCTGCTTTAGTACAGATTGATAAACTGTGAAAGGAATGTGCTCAGGAAAGCTCGCTGGTGAATTGCAAACATTCACCAGTTACAGTCAAGGGGAACGTGCTAGCCCAGAATGCTACAGTTCAGTAACTCTTAGTCCTGGGAGTGCTTTCATTGCAAACTGGAAATCGCTAATAGAAGAACAATGTACTATAGTTTTTTCATATTGTGACTTTCCTGTTAACAGCAAAACCTGTCAGTCTTAATAACTATGAGAAGTTGCTAGTTGCCTAAAAAGCCACATGGAAATCGCAATATCTTGCAGAATTGTCACTGTGAAATGCACAATGTAGTTAGGAGTCTGCTTCAGTATAGCTTGGTAAGCTGCAACAGGAATGTGTTCAGGAAAGCTCGCTGGTGAATTGGAAACATTCACCAATAATAGATAAGGGGAACGTGCTAGACCAGAATGCTGCTGGTTAGGTCATTGTTCCGGGAGCTCTTTCATTGCAAAATGCAAATCGCCAATACAACAACAATGTACTATAGATTCTTTCATTTGTGACTTCTCTGTTCACTTCCAAAACCTGTCTGTCTAGATAACTATGAGAAGTTTCTAGTTTCCTAAATAGCTGCAAGAGAATAGCAATGTGTTGCAGAACTGTCTCTGCAAAATGCACAATGTATTGAGGAGTATGCTTAACTTTAACTTAGTTTGCTTCAACAGAAATTTGCTTAGGAAATCTCGCTGGTCAACTGCAAACATTCACCAATAACAGCTAAGGGGAACGTGCTAACTCAGAATCCTTCTGCTGGTTAGATCCTTGTCCCGGAATCGCTTTCATTGCAAATCGCCAAGAGAAGAACACAGTACTATAGGTTTTTTCATCTGTTTTTTTTCCTGTTCACAGCAAAACCTGTCTGTCTTAATAACTATGAGAAGTTGCTAGTTTCCTAAAAAGCTGCCTGTGAATCGCAATCCCTTGCAGAACTGTCACTGCAAAGTGCACAATATATTTATGAGTCTGCTTAAGTATAGATTACTGAACTGCGACAGGAATGTGTTCAGGAAAGCTCGCTGGTGAATTGCAAACATTCACCAGTTACAGTCAAGGGGAACGTGCTAGCCCAGAGTGCTACAGTTCGGTGCCTGAGGAGAACCATTATACATTCTGAGGGCCTGAAAGAGTCAAAAGCAGAATGATGAAGCCAGAGGCCTTGAGAGCAGTGTTCTGTAGGGCCTGGAAGGGTCAATAACAGAACACTGTGCTGAGATCATAATAATGTACCAGCATAAGAGAATGATCGGGCTAATTATAGCGGGAATTGCGGCCGTAATAGCTGCTTAATAATAATTGCTATTGTAATTCTTTTGGGACTACTTGTCTGTCCATACATCTTAAGGCTTATCATAAAACAGTTTCGACAAACAGTCGTGGACATGAAAAAAATGAAATTGGAACACATTAAAGATAAGCCGATTCCGCTTTCAATTTAAAAAGAAAGGGTGAAATGAGGAGAACCATTATACATTCTGAGGGCCTGAAAGGGTCAAATGCAGAATGATGAAGCCAGAGGCCTTGAGAGCAGTGTTCTGTAGGGCCTGGAAGGGTCAATAACAGAACACTGTGCTGAGATCAAAAGCCGCTCCTCCTGGAGCCTGTCAGTCTCACCTCAGTGCCAGGCAAAGTCATGGAACAGGTAATCTTGAGTGCTATCATGAAGCACATGCAAAAGAACCGGGTGATCAGGCCCAGTCAACATGGGTTTACAAAAGGCAGATCTTGCCAAACTAACCTGATCACCTTCTATGACAAAATCACTCGACTACTGGATGGGGGAAAGGCTGTGGATGTAGTTTTCTTGGACTTCAGTAAAGCCTTTGACACAGTTTCTCACAGCATTCTGCTGCAGAAACTGTCAGCCTCTGGCCTGGACAGGCGCACACTCTCCTGGGTTGAAAACTGGTTGGATGGCCGGGCCCAGAGAGTGGTGGTCAATGGAGTTAACTCCAGCTGGAGGCCAGTCACAAGTGGAGTTCCTCAGGGCTCAGTACTGGGTCCAGCTCTGTTCAATGTCTTTATCAATGACCTGGATGAAGGCATCGAGTACACCCTTAGCAAGTTTGCAGATGACACTAAGCTGGGAGGAAGTGTCGATCTGCTGGAGGGTAGGGAGGCTCTGCAAAGGGATCTTAACAGGCTGGACTGCTGGGCCGAGACCAATGGGATGAGGTTTAACAAGGCCAAATGCCGGGTCCTGCACTTGGGGCACAACAACCCTATGCAGCGCTACAGACTGGGGGAAGAATGGCTGGAGAGCTGCACGGAAGAGAAGGACCTGGGGGTGCTGGTTGACAGCCGACTGAACATGAGCCAGCAGTGTGCCCAGGTGGCCAAGAAGGCCAACGGCATCTTGGCTTGTATCAGAAATGGGGTCACCAGCAGGTCCAGGGAGGTGATTCTCCCTCTGTACTCAGCACTGGTGAGACCGCACCTTGAATACTGTGTTCACTTCTGGACCCCTCACCACAAGAAGGATGTTGAGGCTCTGGAGCGTGTCCAGAGAAGAGCAACAAAGCTGGTGAGGGGGCTGGAGAACAAGTCTTATGAGGAGCGGCTGAGAGAGCTGGGGTTGTTTAGCCTGGAGAAGAGGAGGCTGAGGGGAGACCTTATTACTCTCTACAATTACCTGAAAGGAGGCTGTGGAGAGGAGGGAGCTGGCCTCTTCTCCCAAGTGACAGGGGACAGGACAAGAGGGAATGGCCTGAAGCTCCATCAGGGGAGGTTCAGGTTGGATATCAGAAAAAAACTCTTCACAGTAAGAGTCATTGGGTACTGGAACAGGCTGCCCAGGGAGGTGGTCGAGTCGCCTTCCCTGGAGGTGTTTAAGGAACGGGTGGATGAAGTGCTTAGGGACATGGTTTAGGGAGTGTTAGGAATGGTTGGACTCGATGATCCAATGGGTCCTTTCCAACCTTGTGATTCTGTGATTCTGTGGAAGGGAGTATGTGGACACAGAGGTTCTTTACAATATAATGGGTTTCTCCCCATTCCAGGGCCCAAGCTAAATGTATACACTCCAGGAACACCTGCAGACTTAGTTAAGGATGTTATGTGAACTCTGGCCAGACACATAGACCCTTGTTTGTAGAACTTATAGAGCCTGCTTTCTCACGACAAGAATAGTAATAATGTATGTAAATAGTGCATACAAGTACGATGTTATCTCAACTAGAAGCATGTAATCATTATTCGAAGAGGAACCAGAAGAGTATAAAAACTCCGTTTGGAGAATAAAATGTTGCTACTTGCCACCAGAGCGGTAGTCCGTCTGTCGATTTAGGCGTCCCTGTGAGCTGGTCTCCGTCAGGTACCTCTCAGTCCCGGGAGTGCTTTCATTGCAACGTGCAAATCGCCAATAGAAGAACACTGTACTACAGATTTTTCATCTGTGACTTTCCTATTAACAGCAAAACCTGTCAGTCTTAATAACTATGAGAAGTTGCTAGTTGCCTAAAAAGCCGCATGGAAATCGCAATATCTTGCAGAATTGTCACTGTGAAATGCACAATGTAGTTAGGAGTCTGCTTCAGTATAGCTTGGTAAGCTGCGACAGGAATGTGTTCAGGAAAGCTCGCTGGTGAGTTGGAAACATTCACCAATAATAGCTAAGGGGAACGTGCTAGACCAGAATGCTGCTGGTTAGGTCATTGTTCCGGGAGCTCTTTCATTGCAAAATGCAAATCGCCAATACAACAACAATGTACTATAGATTCTTTCATTTGTGACTTGTCTGTTCACTCCAAAACCTGTCTGTCTAGATAACTATGAGAAGTTTCTAGTTTGCTAAATAGCTGCATGAGAATAGCAATGTATTGCAGAACTGTCTCTGCAAAATGTACAATGTATTGAGGAGTATGCTTAACTATAAATTAGTTTGCTTCAACAGAAATTTACTTAGGAAATCTTGCTGGTCAACTGCAAACATTCACCAATAACAGCTAAGGGGAACGTGCTAACTCAGAATCCTTCTGCTGGTTAGATCCTTGTCCCGGAATCGCTTTCATTGCAAATCGCCAAGAGAAGAACACAGTACTATAGGTTTTTTCATCTGTATTTTTACTGTTCACAGCAAAACCTGTCTGTCTTAATAACTATGAGAAGATGCTAGTTTCCTAAAAAGCCGCATGAGAATCAGAATTTCTTCGACAGTGACTTTCCTGTTCACAGCAAAACCTGTCTGTCTGAATAACTTTGAGAAGATGCTAGTTTCCTAAAAAGCCGCATGAGAATCGCAATGTCTTGCACAACTGTCACTGTGAAATGCACAATATGTTTAGGAGTCTGCTTCAGTATAGCTTGGTAAGCTGCGACAGGAATGTGCTCAGGAAAGCTCTGCTGGTGAATTGCAAATATTCATAAATAGTAGTCAAATGGAACATGCTAGCCCAGAATGCTGCTGTTCTTTAGCTCTCTGTCCTGGAAGCGCTTACATTGCACACTGCAAATCGCCAATAGAAAAGCAATGTACTGTAGGTTTTTTTCATATGTGACTTCCCTGTTCACAGCAAAACCTGTCAGTCTTAATAGCTATGAGAATTTCCTAGTTTCCTAAAAAGCCGCATGGAAATTGCAGTCTCTTGCAGAACTGTCAATGGAAAATGCACGATATATTTAGGAGTCTGCTCAAGTCTAGATTGGTAAACTGTGACAGGAATGTGCTCAGGAAAGCTCGCTGGTGAATTGGAAACATTCACTAGTAAGAGCTAAGAGGAACGCGCTAGCCCAGAATGCTGCTGCCCATTAGCTATTTCTCCGGGAGCGCTTTCATCGCAAACTGCAAATCACGATTACAAGAACACTGTACTATAGATTCTTAATCTGTGATTCCCCTGTTCACTGCAAAACCTTTCTGCCTAACCAACCATGGGAAGTTGCTTGTTTCCTAGAAAGCTGCATAAGAATCAGATCTCTTGCTGAACTGTCACTGCAATCTATGTTTACGAGTCTACTTAATTATAAATTGGGCAGCTGTGACAGGACTGTGCTCAGGAAAGCTCGCTGGTGAATTGGAAAAGTTCACTGATAACAGTTAAGAAGAATGCACTAGCCCAGAATGCTGCTGTTCGTTAGCTCTTTCTCCCGGGAGTGCTTTCATTGCAAACTGCAAATCGCGATTACAAGAACACTGTACTATAGATTTTTTCTTCTGTGATTCCCCTGTTCACTGCAAAACCTTTCTGCCTAACCAACCATGTGAAGTTCTTGTTTCCTAGAAAGGTACAAGAGAATCAGACCTCTTGCTGAATTGTCACTGCACTCTATGTTTAGGAGTCTGCTGAACTATAGATTGGGCAGCTGCAACAGAACTGTGCTCCGGAAAGCTCGCTGGTGAATTGGAAACGTTCACCGATAACAGCTAAGGGGAACGCGCTAGCCCAGAATGCTGCTGCTCGTTAGCTCTTTCTCCCGGGAGAGCTTTCATTGCAAACTGCAAATAGCGATTACAAGAACACTGTACTATAGATTTTTCATCTGTGATTCGCCTGTTCACTGCAAAAGACTTCTGCCTAAAGAACCGTGGGAAGTTGCTTGTTTCCTAGAAAGCTGCATGAGAATCAGATCTCTTGCTGAACTGTCACTGCACTCTATGTTTAAGTGTCTGCTTAACTATAGATTGGGTAGCTGCGTCAGGACTTTTCCCAGGAAAGCTCAGTGGTGAATTTGAAACGTTCACCGATAACAGCTAAGGGGAACGCGTTAGCCCAGAATGCTGCTGCTCGTTAGCTCTTTCTCCCGGGAGCGGTTTTATTGCAATCTGCAATACGCGATTACAAGAACACTTTACAATAGATTTTTATCTGTGATTCCCCTGTTCACTGCAAAACCTTTCTGCCTAACCAACCCTGGGAAGTTGCTTGTTTTCTAGAAAGCTGCATGAGAATCAGATCTCTTGCTGAACTGTCACTGCACTCTATGTTTAGGAATATGCTTAACTATAGATTGGGCATCATCTACAGGACTGTTCCAAGGAAAGCTCTCTGGTGAATTGGAAACGTTCACCAATAACAGCTAAGGGGAACGCGCTAGCCCAGAATGCTGCTGTTCGTTAGCTCTTTTTCCCGGGAGCGCTTTCATTGCAAAATGCAAATCGCGATTACAAGAACACTGTACAATAGATTCTTCATCTGTGATTCCCCTTTTCGCAGCAAAACATTTCTGCCTAACAAACCGTGGGAAGTTGCTTGTTTCCTAGAAAGCTGCATAGAATCACATGTCTTTCTGAACTGTCACTGCACAGTATGTTTAGGAGTCTGCTTAACTATAGATTGGGCATCAGCTACAGGACTGTGCTCAGGAAAGCTCGCTGGTGAATTGGAAACGTTCACCAATAACAGCTAAGGGGAACGCCCTAGCCCAGAATGTTGCTGCTCTTTAGCTCTTTCTCCCGGGAGCCCTTTCATTGCAAAATGCGAATCGCGATTACAAGAACACTGTACTATAGATTCTTAATCTGTGATTCCCCTGTTCACTGCAAAACACTTCTGCCTAACCAACCCTGGGAAGTTCCTTGTTTCCTAGAAAGCTGCATGAGAATCAGATCTCTTGCTGAACTGTCACTGCACTCTTTGTTTAGGAGTCTGCTTAACTATAGATTGGGCAGCTGCAACAGGACTGTGCTCAGGAAAGCTCGCTGTTGAATTGGAAACGTTCACCGATAACATCTAAGGGGAACGCTCTATCCCAGAATGCTGCTGCCCGTTAGCTGTTTCTCTGGGAGTGCTTTCATTGCCATCTTCAAACAGCGATTACAAGAACACTGCATTATAGATTCTTAATCTGTGATTTCCGTGTTCACAGCAAAACCTTTCTGCGTAACCACCCATGGGAAGTTGCTTGTTTCCTAGAAAGCTGCATGAGAATCAGACCTCTTGCTGAACTGTCACTGCACTCTATGTTTAGGAGTCTGCTTAGGTATAGATTGGGCTGCTGCAACAGTACTGTGTTCAGGAAAGCTCCCTGGTGAATTGGAAACGTTCACCGACAACAGCTAAGGGGAACACGCTAGCCCAGAATGCTGCTGCTAGTTAGCTCTTTCTCCCGGGAGCGCTTTCATTGCAAACTGCAAATCGCGATTACAAGAACACTGTTCTATAGATTCTTCATCTGAGATTCCCCTGTTCACTGCAAAACCTTTCTGCCTAACCAACCATGGGAAGTTGCTTGTTTCCTACAAATCTTCATGAGAATCAGATCTGTTGCTGAACTGTCACTGCACTCTTTGTTTATTAGTCTGCTTAACTATAGATTGGGCAGCTGCGACAGGACTATGCTCAGGAAAGCTCGCTGATGATTTTGAAACGTTCACCGATAACAGCTAAGGTGAACGCTCTAGCCCAGAATGCTGCTGCTCTTTAGCTCTTTCTCCCGGGAGCGCTTTCATTGCAAAATGCCAATCACGATTACAAGAACACTGTACTGTAGATTCTTCATCTGTGATTCCCCTGTTCACTGCAAAACACTTCTGCCTAAAGAACCGTGGGAAGTTGCTTGTTTCCTAGAAAGCTGCATGAGAATCAGATCTCTTGCTGAACTGTGACTGCACTCTGTGTTTAGGAGTCTGCTTAAGTATATATTGGGTAGCTGCGATAAGAAATGTGCTCCGGAAAGCTTGCGGGTGAATTGTAAACGTTCACCGATAACAGCTAAGGGGAACGCGCTAGCCCAGAATGGTGCTGCTCGTTAGCTCCTTCTCCCGGAAGCTCTTTCATTGCAAACTGCAAATCGCGATTACAAGAACACTGTGCAATAGATTCTTCATCTGTGATTCCCCTGTTCACTGCAAAACATTTCTGCCTGAGGAACCGTGGGAAGTTGCTTGTTTCCTAGAAACTGAATTGTTTCATGAGAAATCTTCATGAGAATCAGATCTGTTGCTGAACTGTCACTGCACTCTTTGTTTATTAGTCTGCTTAAGTATAGATTGGGCAGCTGCGACAGGACTGTGCCCATGAATGCTCACTGGTGAACTGGAAACGTTCACCGGTAACAGCTAACGGGAACGCTCTAGCCCAGAATGCTGCTGCTCTTTAGCTCTTTCTCCCGGGAGTTATTTCATCACAATCTTCAAACCGCGATTACAAGAACACTGTACTATAGATTCTTCATCTGTGATTCCCCTGTTCACTGCAAAACTTTCTGCCTAACCAATCATGGGAAGTTGCTTGTTTCTTAGCTGCATGAGAACCAGACCTCTTGCTGAACTGTCACTGCACTCTATGTTTAGGAGTCTGCTTAATTATAGATTGGACAGCTGCGACAAGACTATGCCCAGGAAAGTTCACTGGTGAATTGGAAACGTTCACCGATAACAGCTAAGGGGAACGCGCTAGCCCAGAATGCTCCAGCTAGTTAGCTCTTTCTCCCGGGAGCGCTTTCATTGCAAACTGCAAACCGCGATTACAAGAATACTGTACAATAGATTCTTCATCTGTGATTCCCCTTTTAACAGCAAAACATTTCTTCCTAACTAACCGTGGGAAGTTGCTTGTTTCCTAGAAAGCTGCATGAGAATCACATGTCTTTCTGAACTGTTACTGCACTGTATGTTTTGGAGTCTGCTTAACTATAGATTGGGCATCAGCTACAGGACTGAGCTCACGAAAGCTCGCTGGTGAATTGGAAACGTTCACCAATAACAGCTAAGGGGAACACGGTAGCCCACAATGTTGCTGCCCGTTAGCTCTTTCTCCCGGGAGCGCTTTCATTGCAAACTGCAAATAGCGATTACAAGAACACTGTACAATAGATTATTCATCTGTGATTCCCCTGTTCACTTCAAAACTTTCTGCGTAACCAAACATGGGAAGTTGCTTGTTTCCTAGAAAGCTCCATGAGAATCAGATCTCTTGCTGAACTGTCACTGCACTCTATGTTTAGGAGTATTCTTATGTATAGATTGCGCTGCTTCGGCAGAACTGTGCCCAGGAAATCTCACTGGTGAAATGGAAACGTTCACCGATAACAGCTAAAGGGAACGCGGTAGCCCAGAATGCTGCTGCTCGTTAGCTCTTTCTCCCGGGAGCTCTTTCATTGCAAACTGCAAATCGCGATTACAAGAACACTGTACTATAGATTTTTCATCTGTGATTCCCCTGTTCACTGCAAAACATTTCTGCCTAACCAACCCTGGGAAGTTGCTTGTTTCCTAGAAAGCTGCATGAGAATCAGATCTCTTGCTGAACTGTCACTGCACTCTATTTTTCTAAGTCTGCTGAACTATAGATTGGCCAGCTGCAACAGAACTGTGCTCAGTAAAGCTCACTGGTGAATTGGAAACGTTCACCGATAACAGCTAAGGGGAACGCGCTAGCCCAGAATGCTGCTGCCCATTAGCTATTTCTCCGGGAGCGCTTTCATCGCAAACTGCAAATCACGATTACAAGAACACTGTACTATAGATTCTTCATCTGAGATTCCCCTGTTCACTGCAAAATCTTTCTGTGTAACCACCCATGGTAAGTTGCTTGTTTCCTAGAAAGCTGCATGAGAATCAGATCTCTTGCTGAACTGTCACTGCACTCTATGTTTAGGAGTCTATTTAAGTATAGATTGGGCAGCTGCGACAGTACTGTGTTCAGGAAAGCTCCCTGGTGAATTGGAAACGTTCACCGACAACAGCTAAGGGGAACACGCTAGCCCAGAATGCTGCTGCTAGTTAGCTCTTTCTCCCGGGAGCGCTTTCATTGCAAACTGCAAATCGCGATTACAAGAACACTGTTCTATAGATTCTTCATCTGAGATTCCCCTGTTCACTGCAAAACCTTTCTGCCTAACCAACCATGGGAAGTTGCTTGTTTCCTACAAATCTTCATGAGAATCAGATCTGTTGCTGAACTGTCACTGCACTCTTTGTTTATTAGTCTGCTTAACTATAGATTGGGCAGCTGCGACAGGACTATGCTCAGGCAAGCTCGCTGATGATTTTGAAACGTTCACCGATAACAGCTAAGGTGAACGCTCTAGCCCAGAATGCTGCTGCTCTTTAGCTCTTTCTCCCGGGAGCGCTTTCATTGCAAAATGCCAATCGCGATTACAAGAACACTGTACTGTAGATTCTTCATCTGTGATTCCCCTGTTCACTGCAAAACACTTCTGCCTAAAGAACCGTGGGAAGTTGCTTGTTTCCTAGAAAGCTGCATGAGAATCAGATCTCTTGCTGAACTGTGACTGCACTCTGTGTTTAGGAGTCTGCTTAAGTATATATTGGGTAGCTGCGATAAGAAATGTGCTCCGGAAAGCTTGCGGGTGAATTGTAAACGTTCACCGATAACAGCTAAGGGGAACGCGCTAGCCCAGAATGCTGCTGCTCGTTAGCTCTTTCTCCCGGGAGAGCTTTCATTGCAAACTGCAAATCGCTGGTAGAAGAACAATGTGCTATAGATTCTTCGACAGTGACTTTCCTGTTCACAGCAAAACCTGTCTGTCTGAATAACTATGAGAAGTTGCTACTTTCCTAAAAAGCCGCATGAGAATCGCAGTGTCTTGCAGAACTGTCACTGCGAAATGCACAATATATTTAGGCATCTGCTTTAGTACAGATTGATAAACTGTGAAAGGAATGTGCTCAGGAAAGCTCGCTGGTGAATTGCAAACATTCACCAGTTACAGTCAAGGGGAACGTGCTAGCCCAGAATGCTACAGTTCAGTAACTCTTAGTCCTGGGAGTGCTTTCATTGCAAACTGGAAATCGCTAATAGAAGAACAATGTACTATAGTTTTTTCATATTGTGACTTTCCTGTTAACAGCAAAACCTGTCAGTCTTAATAACTATGAGAAGTTGCTAGTTGCCTAAAAAGCCACATGGAAATCGCAATATCTTGCAGAATTGTCACTGTGAAATGCACAATGTAGTTAGGAGTCTGCTTCAGTATAGCTTGGTAAGCTGCAACAGGAATGTGTTCAGGAAAGCTCGCTGGTGAATTGGAAACATTCACCAATAATAGCTAAGGGGAACGTGCTAGACTAGAATGCTGCTGGTTAGGTCATTGTTCCGGGAGCTCTTTCATTGCAAAATGCAAATCGCCAATACAACAACAATGTACTATAGATTCTTTCATTTGTGACTTCTCTGTTCACTTCCAAAACCTGTCTGTCTAGATAACTATGAGAAGTTTCTAGTTTCCTAAATAGCTGCATGAGAATAGCAATGTGTTGCAGAACTGTCTCTGCAAAATGCACAATGTATTGAGGAGTATGCTTAACTTTAACTTAGTTTGCTTCAACAGAAATTTGCTTAGGAAATCTCGCTGGTCAACTGCAAACATTCACCAATAACAGCTAAGGGGAACGTGCTAACTCAGAATCCTTCTGCTGGTTAGATCCTTGTCCCGGAATCGCTTTCATTGCAAATCGCCAAGAGAAGAACACAGTACTATAGGTTTTTTCATCTGTTTTTTTTCCTGTTCACAGCAAAACCTGTCTGTCTTAATAACTATGAGAAGTTGCTAGTTTCCTAAAAAGCTGCCTGTGAATCGCAATCCCTTGCAGAACTGTCACTGCAAAGTGCACAATATATTTATGAGTCTGCTTAAGTATAGATTACTGAACTGCGACAGGAATGTGTTCAGGAAAGCTCGCTGGTGAATTGCAAACATTCACCAGTTACAGTCAAGGGGAACGTGCTAGCCCAGAGTGCTACAGTTCGGTGCCTGAGGAGAACCATTATACATTCTGAGGGCCTGAAAGAGTCAAAAGCAGAATGATGAAGCCAGAGGCCTTGAGAGCAGTGTTCTGTAGGGCCTGGAAGGGTCAATAACAGAACACTGTGCTGAGATCATAATAATGTACCAGCATAAGAGAATGATCGGGCTAATTATAGCGGGAATTGCGGCCGTAATAGCTGCTTAATAATAATTGCTATTGTAATTCTTTTGGGACTACTTGTCTGTCCATACATCTTAAGGCTTATCATAAAACAGTTTCGACAAACAGTCGTGGACATGAAAAAAATGAAATTGGAACACATTAAAGATAAGCCGATTCCGCTTTCAATTTAAAAAGAAAGGGTGAAATGAGGAGAACCATTATACATTCTGAGGGCCTGAAAGGGTCAAATGCAGAATGATGAAGCCAGAGGCCTTGAGAGCAGTGTTCTGTAGGGCCTGGAAGGGTCAATAACAGAACACTGTGCTGAGATCAAAAGCCGCTCCTCCTGGAGCCTGTCAGTCTCACCTCAGTGCCAGGCAAAGTCATGGAACAGGTAATCTTGAGTGCTATCATGAAGCACATGCAAAAGAACCGGGTGATCAGGCCCAGTCAACATGGGTTTACAAAAGGCAGATCTTGCCAAACTAACCTGATCACCTTCTATGACAAAATCACTCAACTACTGGATGGGGGAAAAGGCTGTGGATGTAGTTTTCTTGGACTTCAGTAAAGCCTTTGACACAGTTTCTCACAGCATTCTGCTGCAGAAACTGTCAGCCTCTGGCCTGGACAGGCGCACACTCTCCTGGGTTGAAAACTGGTTGGATGGCCGGGCCCAGAGAGTGGTGGTCAATGGAGTTAACTCCAGCTGGAGGCCAGTCACAAGTGGAGTTCCTCAGGGCTCAGTACTGGGTCCAGCTCTGTTCAATGTCTTTATCAATGACCTGGATGAAGGCATCGAGTACACCCTTAGCAAGTTTGCAGATGACACTAAGCTGGGAGGAAGTGTCGATCTGCTGGAGGGTAGGGAGGCTCTGCAAAGGGATCTGAACAGGCTGGACTGCTGGGCCGAGACCAATGGGATGAGGTTTAACAAGGCCAAATGCCGGGTCCTGCACTTGGGGCACAACAACCCTATGCAGCGCTACAGACTGGGGGAAGAATGGCTGGAGAGCTGCACGGAAGAGAAGGACCTGGGGGTGCTGGTTGACAGCCGACTGAACATGAGCCAGCAGTGTGCCCAGGTGGCCAAGAAGGCCAATGGCATCTTGGCTTGTATCAGAAATGGGGTCACCAGCAGGTCCAGGGAGGTGATTCTCCCTCTGTACTCAGCACTGGTGAGACCGCACCTTGAATACTGTGTTCAGTTCTGGACCCCTCACCACAAGAAGGATGTTGAGGCTCTGGAGCGTGTCCAGAGAAGAGCAACGAAGCTGGTGAGGGGGCTGGAGAACAAGTCTTACGAGGAGCGGCTGAGAGAGCTGGGGTTGTTTAGCCTGGAGAAGAGGAGGCTGAGGGGAGACCTTATTACTCTCTACAACTACCTGAAAGGAGGTTGTGGAGAGGAGGGAGCTGGCCTCTTCTCCCAAGTGACAGGGGACAGGACAAGAGGGAATGGCCTGAAGCTCCGTCAGGGGAGGTTCAGGTTGGATATCAGAAAAAAATTCTTCATAGTAAGAGTCATTGGGTACTGGAACAGGCTGCCCAGAGAGGTGGTCGAGTCGCCTTCCCTGGAGGTGTTTAATGAACGGGTGGATGAAGTGCTTAGGGACATGGTTTAGGGAGTGTTAGGAATGGTTGGACTCGATGATCCAATGGGTCCTTTCCAACCTTATGATTCTGTGATTCTGTGAAACTTTTACCGATAACAGCTAAGGGGAACGCGCTAGCCCAGAATGCTGCTGCCCGTTAGCTATTTCTCCCGGGATCGCTTTCATCGCAAACTGCAAATCGCGATTACAAGAACATTGTACTATAGATTCTTCATCTGTGATTCCCCTGTTCACTGCAAAACCTTTCTGACTGAGGAACCAACCATGGGAAGTTGCTTGTTTCCTAGAAAGCTGCATGAGAATCAGGTCTCTTGCTGACCTGTCACTGCACTCTATGTTTAGGAGTGTGCTTAAGTATAGATTGGGCTGCTGCGACAGGACTGTGCTCAGGAAAGCTCGCTGGTGTATTGGATACGTTCAGCGATAACTGCTAAGGGGAACTCGCTAGCCCAGAATACTGCTGCCCGTTAGCTCTTTCTCCTGGGAGCGCTTTCATTGTAAACTGCCAATCGCGATTAGAAGAACACTGTACTATAGATTCTTCATCTGTGATTCCCCTGTTCACTGCAAAACTTTTCTGCCTGAGGAACCGTGGGAAGTTGCTTGTTTCCTAGAAAGCTGCGGGAGAATCAGATCTCTTGCTGAACTGTCACTGCA
Organism: Cuculus canorus; assembly: GCF_017976375.1. Lineage (NCBI taxonomy): Eukaryota > Metazoa > Chordata > Aves > Cuculiformes > Cuculidae > Cuculus > Cuculus canorus. The sequence goes on from NC_071440.1 coordinate 17,135,875, forward strand.
CTCTATATTTAGGAGTCTGCTGAACTATAGATTGGGCTGCTGCGACAGGACTGTGCTCAGGAAAGCACGCTGGTGTATTGCAAACATTCACCAGTAACAGCTAAGAGGACTTGCTAGCTCAGAATGCTGCTGCTGGTTAGCTCCTGTACCTGGGGCGTTTTCATTGCAAACTGCAAATCGCCAGTAGAGGAACAATGTACTATAGATTCTTTCATGTGTGACTTCCCTGTTCACAGCAAAACCTTTTTTTCTAAATGACTATGAGGAGTTGCTAGTTTCCTAAAAAGCTGCATGAGAATCGCAATTTCTTGCAGAAGTGTCACTGCAAAGTGCACAATATATTTAGGAGTCTGCTTAAGTATAGATTACTGAACTGTGACAGGAATGTGTTCAGGAAAGCTCGCTGGTGAATTGCAAACATTCACCAGTTACAGTCAAGAGGAACGTGCTAGCCCAGAATTCTGCAGTTCGGCACCTCTCAGTCCCGGGAGTGCTTTCATTGTAAACTGCAAATCGCCAATAGAAGAACATTGTACTATACATTTTTCATCTGTGACTTTTCTGTTATCAGCAAAACCTGTCTGTCTAAATAACTTAGAGAAGATGCTAGTTTCGTAAAAAGCTGCATGAGAATCAGAATTTCCTCGACAGTGACTTGCCTGTTCACAGCAAAACGTGTGTCTCTGAATTAATATGAGATGTTGCTAGTTTCCTAAAAAGCCGCATGAGAATCGCAATGTCTTGCAGAACTGTCAAAGCAAAATGCACAATATATTTAGGAGTCTGCTTCCGTATAGATTGGTAAGCTGCGACAGGAATGTGCTCAGGAAAGCTCTGCTGGTGAATTGCCAACATTCATAAATAATAGTCAAATGGAACGTGCTAGCCCAGAATGCTGCTGTTCTTTAGCTCTCTGTCCTGGAAACGCTTACATTGCCCACTGCAAATCACCAATAGAAGAGCAATGTACTATAATTTTTTTCATCTGTGATTTCCCTGTTCACAGCAAAATTTGTTGGTCTTAATAACTATGAGAATTTGCTAGTTTCATAAAAAGCCGAATGGAAATCGCAGTCTCTTGCAGAACTGTCACTGTAAAGTGCACAATATATTGAGGAGTCTGCTCAAGTCTAGATTGGTAAACTGTGACAGGAATGTGCTCAGCAAAGCTCGCTGGTGAATTGGAAACATTCACCAATAACAGCTAAGGGGCACGTGCTAGCCCAGGATGCTGTTGCTGGTTAGCTCCTTGTCCGGGGGCGCTTTCATTGCAAACTGCATATCGCCAATAGAAGAACACTGTACTGTAGATTTTTTAATCTGTGACTTCCCTGTTCGCAGCAAAAACCTGTCTGTCTAAATAACTATGAGAAGTTGCTAGTTTACGAAAAAACTGCATGAGAATCAGAATTTCTTGCAGAACTATTACTGAAAAATGCACAATATATTTAGGAGCCTGCTTAAGTATAGATTGGTAAGCTGCGACAGGAATGTGTTCAGGAAATGTAGCTGGTGAATTGGAAACATTCACCAATAACAGCTAAGAAGAACGTGCTAGCCCAGAATGCTGCTGCTCGTTAGCTATTTGTCCAGGGAGCGCTTTCAGTGAAAAATGCAAATCGCCAATAGAAGAACAATGTGCTATAGATTCTTCGACAGTGTCTTTCCTGTTCACAGCAAAACCCGTCTGTCTGAATAACTATGAGAAGTTGCTAGTTTCCTAAAAAGCCGCATGAGAATCGCAATGTCTTGCAGAACTGTCACTGTGAAATGCACAATATATTTAGGAGTCAGCTTCAGTATAGCTTGGTAAGCTGCGACAGGAATGTGTTCAGGAAAGCTCGCTGGTGAATTAGAAACATTCACCAATAATAGCTAAGGGGAACGTGCTAGACCAGAATGCTGCTGGTTAGGTCATTGTTCCGTAAGCCCTTTCATTGCAAAATGCAAATCGCCAATACAACCACACTGTACTACAGTTTCCTTCATTTGTGACTTCTCTGTTCACTCCAAAACCTGTCTCTCTAGATAACTATGAGAAGTTTCTAGTTTCCTAAATAGCTGAATGAATATAGCAATGTGTTGCAGAACTGTCTCTGCAAAAAGCACAATGTATTGAGGAGTATGCTTAACTATAACTTAGTTTGCTTCAACAGAAATTTGCTTAGGAAATCTCGCTGGTCAACTGCAAACATTCACCAATAACAGCTAAGGGGAACGTGCTAACTCATAATTCTTCTGCTGGTTAGATCCTTGTCCCAGAATCACTTTCATTGCAAATTTCCAAGAGAAGAACACAGTACTATAGGTTTTTTCATCTGGTTTTTATTGTTCACAGCAAAACCTGTCTGTCTAAATAACTATGAGAATTTGCTACTTTCCTAAAAATCTGCAAGAGAATGCAATCTGTCACTGAAAAGTGCACAATATATTTAGGAGTCTGCTTAAGTACAGATGGGTAAACTGTGACAGGAATGTGCTCAGGAAATCTCGCTGGTGAATTGGAAACATTCACCAGTAACAGCTAAAAGACGTGCTAGATCAGAATGCTGCTGCCTGTTAGCTCTTTGTCCCGAGAGTGCTTTCATTGTAAACTGCTCTTTTTCCCGGATTGACAGAATGTGCTATAGTGCACGGCACTTAAATTCTTCTTTATCCCTTTAAAGTGCTTTAAGCTCCTATGGATGCCTAATGCCCATAATGGTTTTAATTCTGCTGAAGTACTCTCAAATCTTTTTCATCCTGTTTAAAGTTGTTCAATTGTCCTTGTTTAAGAAGAGTGTCAGCTATTCAGAGTAGGCTTGAAATAACATACAGAACTTTCTATCTATGTGAAGGACTGTTAGATTTTATTTCTCCCACCTGGTCAGTGCTCACTCTATACAGGAGAGCACAGAAAGCTCTGAATTCTAAATAGGTTTGTTGCGTGCATATACGTATAAAATTCCAGATTTGTCTTTTAGAAGCTACTGCCTTTGTATCGCACTGCACTGGAAAAGCAGGGTCCTAAGAAGTCCTCTGTACTTTGTATTTTTTTGATATTTTTGGATATTTTAGTAAACATTTTGTTTTCTTTCATTGTTGTTGTGCTGCCTTTTTTATGCTCTCTGCTGTCACTCGTAGGCATTTGCCTGTCTATGAACCTGCTGTCACGAACTGAAGGGTCATCCAGGCTGTGGTGTACGAAGATCGCGAACGTGGGTTCTCCTAGTGAACTCCATCCTGCCCAGCTGATGCTGTAGTAAAGGCATGTGTTCCTAATGACCCTTTCCTGACATGTTTTGGTCAGGCTAGTTTAGCTGCAATAGCATTTTTGGGAGCTTGTTTTTTCTGTCCAGCACATGGCCTGAACTGTGAGAGATAATCTGCATTAAAGACAAGGATCACTGTAACTGCAGGGCCTTGATCTGTGTAATGAAGCCAGGTCCATTTAGGTAAGTGCCTAGGAATGTGAATTCTGCCATTAAGAACATACCTGTGCTTATGAATTTTCTTTACCTTAGCTATCCGACTTTTCCCTTACCACATGAATCATTAAATGTAAACTTTCACGGAGACTATATTTCTTGGAAAATGTGTGTTGCTTTATTTTTTTTTTTTTGATAAGACACAAGAATTTTTTGTTTGCTTTTCTTTTTTAATGTTGTCTCATGTAAAAAATGTGTGGCTGCACAGCTGGTGTGCTTTAGCAGATGCTTGTTTTACTAGATTTAATCTCCTTTTTGTTTTCCCAACATCATTTTTCTACCTACTGCCAGTTTCCCATTGTGCTTACATTGTCTAAGCTGAGTGTGGATGCCAGGCACAGTGGAGCCCAGACTGTGATGTTGAGGCCTCTGTGCATCATCGCTGCACAAAGGACTCTGCCACTTATCCTTAGGTGACTTTGCATAGATCACAGTGCTGCAACTCAGGCTTGCTGAGACAGCATGCGTCACTTCAGGATGTAGTGACTCTAAAGACACTTTAACCTGGAAGAGAAAACAAATTGAATGTGATGATAATGAAAATTGTTGCTCTAGCTGTTGCGTGAGAGACGTTTCTGGTGTTCAGTTCTAACCAAAGAAATATTTCCTCAATTAATAAAGTAATGATTAAATAGGTCTATTGGTTCCTTATGACATGAAAGAATTTTTTTGGTTATGACATTGATATTCCAGTACCTGAAGGGGCTACAAGAAAGCTGAGGAGGGACTGTTTACAAAAGCTTGTAGTGATAGGACGAGGGGCAATGGGTATAAACTGGAGAGGGACAGGTTTAGACTAGACATAAGAAGGAATTTCTTCACTGTGAGCGTGGGGAGGCCCTGGTGCAGGTTGCCCAGGGAAGCTGTGGCTGCCCCATCCCTGGAGGTGTTCAAGGCCAGGTTGGATGGGCCTTGGGCAGCCTGATCCAGTGGGATGTCCCTGCCCATGGCAGGGGAGTGGTACTGGATGGGCTTTAAGGTCCCTTCCAACCCAAACTCTTCCATGATTCTATGATTGATAACTTGAGGGACACTTTTTTTTCACCTCAAATTGTTTGCTGATGAATATAAACTAATATGTTTGATAGTCACAGCTGTGTGACGCCACAGATACTTGTACAGAATGTCTAGTTTTGTTTGTTCGTTAGGGAAGTCAATAAATAATTTGGAAATATATTTCCTTTTGGTTCTCAGATTTGTTTTCCCATGATCTAATCTAGTGACTTCAGTTATCGCTTCAACTTTGCAAAGTTGAACGTGTCTTGAGAGGAGTTGGTGAAGAACTGTCATGTAGCTGCCAGACTAATGTCTAACATGTAAGTCCATAGATAAAACTTCAGGAGTGGTAGTGTTGGTCATCTATACCAAGAGATGTCAATTTAGGGGTATATAGAGCCCAAATAACAGAGTAGTACAGATACAAATAATTAAACAATTAAGCTAGTGCAAGTACAGACTTCCTCTGGATGTCATTATACAAGAACAGTCTTCTCATTAGTTCAGTGGAGTTGAGTATTTCTCCTGCTGAGTTGCTCTTTCTGAGTCCAAAGCAAAAGCAAGTGAATAATGCGCTTGCTTTTTGCTGTTCTTAGTTGTTCCTTCTGTATAAAGAGTTATTTCTAGAAATGAAAGCAATATGTGCACCTAGGTGAGTATGTTTCCACCTGTACCAGCAGCAGTGCTTAGTTGTTAACAGTGGAACTGAGTTGGTAGCAAGGTGTGGGCAGGAGGAATTTGATACTGGAACATGCAAAAAAAATTTTTTTTTTTCTCACATTCTTCAGAGAATCAGTGTTGCTCAGGGATCCTGGGCACGTGAACACGTCCAGAGTCTCAAAGTATGGAGTTGAGAGTAAGTGAATACTTTGAGTTTATAATCTGAAATACTCACTATATTCCAAATTTCTCATCTGTTGCTGGTGCTGTGGGCCAACTGAAAACTCCTCATCTGAGGGGGATTATGATTGGGAGTTTGGTCCTGGAGCCAAAATCTGCCCCCTGTGGTTTTGCTTTCTGCACTTCAGTAAAATAACCAGCATCTGAAAGCTGAATAAACCTAACCTTTAGGATTTTTGAAATGGAAATTGCACTCGGGATCACACCTCTAGTTCAGAGAGCTGCCTTGGGTAGACGTGCACGTGTTTAGGAATACATAGGTATGGAAATCCTTTAAGGTATGATCCACCAATGCTACAAAATCACAAAGCAAAAAAGTCTGTATTTCTGTGTATCTTTCTGTCTATAACTATTAATAGTTCAGGTGCTATGCCACTTCCAGATATTGGTGACACATTGAAAATCTTTTACATTTAAACAGCAGTGTGGTGTTCTGGCTCAATTTCAGTTACTTTTTTGCCATCTCCTGCCTAAACTTCTGTAGAGACAACTCATATGTTGTATTATTGTCTATGAGCTCAGGTTGAAAAAGTGAGGGTTGCTCAGCCAGTGGAAGAGGAAAATGCACGAAGATGTACTAGCAGTCTTTAGAGGCGTAAGAGGTTACTGCTGAGAGAAAGGTAATGATAGTAATGCAGATTCACAGGGGAAAGAACAAAAGATAATGAGTTTAAATTGTAGCAAAAGACATGTAGATTTGGTATTAAGAAAGACTCTCTAACTGAAAGCTTAAAATTAAGCACAGGAATAAATGACTTGGGGAAAGGGGAATTTTCATAACTGAAGGCTTTTAAAAAGAGGTTGGATGGATGGCAGAACGACTTGAGTTGAATTATCATGCTTTTTCAAGTTAATTCACTGTTTTACTGCAGTGTCCCTGTTGCTTGTTTTTCTGTATTCTCTTTTTCTTTGATGTCCTTTCTCTCCCATTTTCAATGTGTTTGGAAAATTTCCTGGCCAAATGTATTATCAAATAGTTTATCAAACATGTTCTCTTAGATGGGCAGTAAAGCCCACAGTTTTTGGTTTTTGGTTTTTTTTAGCTACTTATTTTCAATAAATGTGAAGTCTTGAGCTGGAAAATAGAAGTTGGGGTCTTTTTTTTAGTTTTAGAAAGAAAGATTTAATTGATTAAGCTAGTTACAGAAACTCCTCTCCTGTTGCCCAGTTGCATTGCTGTTAACGATCTTGCAATCTGTAACTTACAGCTATGGTTTGAAAACCTTGGATAATCGATTAATTGTGAGGAAAACGGTTATGATGAATGCTGAGCCAAAGCAATTGCTTTTGTTGAAGTCTGTCTGCCTACAATCATAAGACCACCTCTGTTGTTATTCTTGAGTATCTCTTTTCAATCAGGAAACTTCCCTGGACTTCACAATTTGATTGTTGAGACCATGCATTTGACTCAAATGTGATATTTTGAAGCAAACAGACCCTTCCCATGTTTTTTCCCTGCTGTTGCTATTTTTTCTTTCATCTCATATTTTTCTTAGTATATGCTTTTACTTAATTCTTTTCTAAAGAATCATCTCATTCCCTCTGAACTATTTCTCCCTTTGGCATGCCCATCCAATCTCTCTTCCAGTATTTTTTATTGTTTTCTGTGGTACCTACTGCCAGCCCTACATTCCTGGCTTTACCAGGTTTTTGCCTATTTTTTAGGAAGGATTTAATGAAAATAGTATCCTTGGTCTCGCTTTGTGCAGATACGTAAAGATCATACAAGACTAAAAGAGCTGCTCAGTATTCAGTTGTGCTGGGGGGAGTTGATGTAGTTGGAAGTACAGAGCAGAAGAGACCAATGACTGAGTTAAATAATTCACCATCACTGATTTATCATGCTGTAACTTTGAAGTGGCATTATCTGAGTTTAAAATCTAATCATAAGCGTTATAAACTGTAAAGATAGAATTCCTAGTGCTGGCCACTAGAAGAAATATTATTTACGGTTAGGGAAGGCATGGCTATGTTAAGCATGGAGTTGCCTGACAGGTGTAGTAGTCTGAAAAAGATGAATCTTCCATAATTAAGACTGATATATAGTATTAGAGCTTGAGAGAGATGCAGCAGCTGAGGAATGTTTGCCTTTTAACTTTGTTTATTTTGTATATCTCTTGGAACTCTCTCTACTGTTTTTTTTTTTTTATCTTAACTCCTTCCCATTTTACATGGAAAACTGGGGATGCTGCTGTCTCCTGCACCTTTGTAAAAGTAGCATGTGACTAAAACTGAAGAGTTAAGAAATAAGTGCATGGACAGGGCTTAAGACAGTAGCAACCCACATATTAGATGGTCTGACTGCTTATGGTCTTGGTTGCGAAAGCATTTAAAATGTGTGGCAGAACTTCTCATTGACTTGATTGTGCAGAATTTGACCTATAATATTTTCTGAGAGCTGCAAGTCCCTATTTCTGAGGATCTTTTCCCAAGTCATTGATGAAAAGCCGAGAATATATTCCAAGCAATTGCTACTTTTAAAGCTTCTCATCGGTGAACAAATGGTAACGAGTGCTGTAGTTGGTGAATCCCAGCTTTCTTCTTTGTTTTGTAGTTCATTGATCTTGAGTCTGTCACAGTGGTAGTTGTGATTCAAACTTTCCCATTACTTTTGGGCATTTATTAATCTCTTTTCCTTTGGATTTTTTTAGAATCTAATTCAGTATGAATACTTGCTGATGTAGCTCTCTTGGTGAGGATGCTCATAGGATCACACTCTTCTGATTGTTTGTTTCAAAGGTTTTCTAGAGATTTTATTGTCTCTGGGTTCAGGCTCTGTAGTAAGTGTGACCAGATATTGTATGATCAGAACACTAATAGGGCAGTCTGAAAATACATGTTTTCCTGAGAAGGTCACAAAGTGCAAACTTAATATATAAAATTTCCAGTCTAAATGCGTAATGTTTTGAAGGTTGTGCGTGTGCAAAAATGTGTGGGGGTGATTTAGGAGAATGTTTAAATGAGGCTGTTCTACTGTTTCTGATCAAAATATTTTTTCTGACAGTTAAAGCATTTTTAGAGAAGGCGGAAGAACACCTGTATACAGAACATGTGATTGTATTGGACAGTTGTACTTAAGTTAAAAATAACAGGACAAAAGTTTTACTGTGTTGAAATCAATAGCATCTTCACTTGAGATAACACAGTAGTGAATTTCTACGTACTGCCCTGAGGAGAAAGTCCAATGCAGTTGCAGTTGTTTCCTTGAATGTAGGTTGCTCTGTAGTCTGTCTCCTGGAAGCTTCATGGCTCTATAGCTTACAGATAAGAAAACACGTGCAGAGAAAAGATACATATTGCCTTACAAAAACTGGCAGTCTGTTGTGGAGTTTCTTATTTTGGTAGCAGAGTGAGCATTAAGTCTTTGAGAAACTCAAACAGATCTAGAGCCCCAGAATTAAAAGTAAGATGTCGTGTAATTGTCTTGTTGTCTTCAAAAAAACTGTCTTTTAAATGTCTGTCCATTGCGTAACAGCACCCATCTTTCCCAAAAGTAGTGTGGCTGAAGAATAGGGTTTAGTCTTCCTCTGGATAGCCAGTTCCTGAATTTCTGCTTTTATTGTTTACATTCGTTTTGTTAAATAGGTCTTTGAGGTCTGATTTTTTTTCACCACGTGTTGTAGAGGATTGACATTTTATAGTTTGAGGAGAGATAAATGGGCGATGTTGAATGGCACTGATGCAAGAAAAAGGCTTAATAGTCTTTGTCAGAGCCAATATCAATATCTTTGTCTGCCCTGGCAGAATTCCACTTTTCTCACAAGTATTGGTTTTCCATATAGTGGTGGCCCAAACATTTATATCTTTTTCTTGACAGCTAATTAAAAATATGGCCTAATAATCACAGTAGATAGCAAAATAAATACTTCAGTTAAAGCTCTTAGCAGTTTTTCCTAAATTAAGAATTATGCAATATTATGCAGATATTTTGTTGAGCAAATTAATTTGGTGGTAAGTTAAGATCCTGTAAACAGTCCCAATACGAAAAGCTAGAATATAGTATTAAACACCAGTTTTAGAATAATCTTCTGTCTACAAACTTATGTAATTGTGTAGCACCGCCTTGGGGTGCACCATTGTCTATGCATTCTGTGACCACAGAGCTTACAATTTTGCTTCTTCGTTGGGAAAAGTTATCGGAGCATCTGTCTTGCTACTTGGTGGTTGTCTTTGATCAGTGTCATGGCAAAAAAGTTGATGAAATGTCATCTTCTTTTACAATGAAACTCTACAGTGAAGGTCTAGGATAGAAAAAAAACCCAACCATATCTCACTTCAGTACAGACAGTCCACCGTGTATGTGCGTAGTTACTTAAATATCCTTTCCTCCATCATGGAAGATGAGCTACCTAAAATGTCATCTACCACATGGTGATATCCATTTGAAGTCTGCAACAATATTAATGCTAAGGAAGTCCCAGAGTGCAGTTTGAATTGAGCCACATAGAGTGACCCAGCAGGAAGGTTAATGGATCTAGTATCCTCCTGATCTGTCCTCAACTTAAAGCCAGATTATTTCACTGTTATTGTTTTCCAGTCCCTGATGCTTGCCCTTAAGTCTTTCATTTATCTTTTTGTTTTGTTTCCGTTTCACAATGTTGCTTTCATTTTGATTCAGTACTGAATCTCCATCTGTAAATGATTGTTAACGTACCTTATGCCAGTGTGGGAAAAATCAGTGGAGGAGCTTAGGGGCTTACCTAGTAGCTGGATGCACAGAGCGCCCCGCGGTACAACACGCAAACAGATCCTTTGGCTTTGTATAAGCCTTATTCTAAAATCATATGTTTTTTTGATACTGAAGCCATCTTTTACTCCTCCTACTGTAAAGTGCCATCAAATTGGTTGGCTTTGGCGCTCACATGATCTTTCATCCTCACTCTGGGAACTGTCATATCCAATAAACCACCTGATTAATCAGTCCTTGATGGGACGTAGAGGGCAGAGTGATGCAGTCAGGTGGCTTGGCCCCTTTAATCGCTTTGAGCATAGTTTTGTTTTCAGCAATTGCCGTTTCTCTGCAGCAAAGTATGTAATCAACCTTTGCTGATAACACTTCTTGTTTTGCTCTGGATGTGGTTAGCCTGAAGTTTTCCCATTTCCATTGTTTCAGTCCTCATAGTTGTATTCTTGCCTTTGAATCGACACTCACTTGTGTTTCATTGTAGCCAGAGAACCACCTTTCCTAAAATATATACGTTTGTTATACAAGAGTGGATTTTAAAATGGACTTGAGCGTTGCTTGAAATCTCATTATGTACAAACTTGTCTAGGTAGGAACCTAAATGTTTTATTATATTCTAAATATAAAGGTTCTTTTTTTGGTACACTGTATCCAAAGATGTATCATAATAAACTTCTAGTGCTGAAGAGTTCTGCAGGACTGTAGTGGTCTCCTAGAGACTGCTGAAAAGGATGGTGAGGTCGTGATACCATCTCTTGAGTGCTAGGTAAAACCACTGTCTTTAATGAAAAGAAGTAACTTAGAAAAATTTTAAGCCACAAACAATTAAAGTGAACAAATTTAGGAAGATACATTTTCCTTACAAATTTTATTCAAAGAATGTAACTTAGCAATAATAGATGATACAGGACAAGATAATAAAATCATACAGTAAAATAAAAAACAAATATTTAAATAATTAGACATAAGCGAGTCATAAAAATTTCTTGTTATAATAAGAGTTGTCCATCCTTTTTGTTAGAGGAGCTTGTAATAGTGTTCATGTTTCTTTAAAAATCAGGTAATCTTTGCTTTTGGACTTTTAAGTGTTATATTCTTGTTCTAAAAGCACTCTTATTAAGTTCAGTTATGCTGCTCTGGATGCATGTCAGGTTTGCTTACTGCAATCCAAAGAAATGAAGGCTTTCCTAGACATTTTAAGGGTTTTCCCTTTCTCCTGAAAACCAGCACTAGTCTTGCACTATCCATATATTATGATCTCCATTTGTATGCTATCCAGTAGAATTATTTCCACATTAAAAAGAAAAAAATTGCAAAAAAAAAAAAAAAAAAAGATTTGCAGGCGTCTCATGGTAGCCATTGTAATATGTGTGCTTCCTAAGCGTGGCACTTTGCCAGTCCTGATTTTCCTATTTGTTCTTCTCTGTTGGCTCTGGAACTACTGAGGTAAAAGTAGCAATTAACAATTTTATTTTTGCTAGTATTGCAGCTGTCTAGTTCTGCTAAAACTGCTATTTAGCAAAGAGGTAGGAAAGGAAGCTTTGCATCAGGCTTTGTAATAACACCAAGGTTCTGAGAACACAAGGATTCAGAATACTTTGATCGTGGTTTGCTCCCTATCTTTTTCATGGTTTATTTTTCTCAGTTTGCCTATGGCAGAAATTGGAGGGGGAGGGGGCTGTACCAGCAAATAACTGTGTTTCTGCACCATATCGGATTGCCTGACTTTAACTTGTTTCTTTGAATTTTATCAGTACTTTTCCAGTGGGGAGTAAAAGGTGAAGGATCACTGAAGCTGCAGTTTGAGATACATGGCCAAATCCTTGTTTTAGAAGGCACATCAGTGCATCGCTGATGAGCAGAACTGGTGTATGTTAGTAACATGTTACAGTAGTGAGACACACATCAACAACAGACTACCAAAATAGAATCCTAGAATAATTTGGGTTGGAAAAGACCCATAGGTTCATTGAGTCCAAACCCTAACCCAACACTGCCAAGCCAGCCACTAAACCATGTCCCTAAGCACCACATCTACATATCTTTTAAATACCTCTGTGATGGTGACTCCACCACTTCCCTGGGCAACCTGTTCCAGTGCTTGACAACCCTTTCCATGAAGCAATAATTCCTAATATCCAATCTAAACCTCCCCTGGTGCCACTCAAGCTGTTTGCTCTCATCATCCAAAAGAACTGCCTTTTGGAGACCATGTTCCCAACTCCTGGCTCCCTGAAATTGCATAGGTACATTTAAGGATAGAAACTGAAACTGAATTAGCACATACACCTAGAATGCGACCAGCCGTGGGCTAGAACAAAACCAACCTCATCTTCCATTACTAGTAGTGGAATTGTGACCTCAAAGCTCGGTATTGTTGCTACAACAGATGTTGGCAAACATCTAATTAACCAATCATTAGTCGCACAAAACAGTTTAGATCCTCAAGAGGGCTATCCGGTACCGTTTTAGGCACTAAGGGCATCCACCAGCTGCTACTCCAGCAAGGCACAAGTCTCTTGGATGCTTGTATCTCTCTTGTGAACACTTAGGGTTCCTCTGGACTTCTCTGACAGTGGTAGGCATCCACATTTAGACGCCTGTACCACTCCTGTCCTAATCTGGAAGGAAACTGCACTTAAAACACTGAAGCACCAATGCGGTGCAAGAGCACAAAACTTCACACTACCAACAAAGCAATCTGTAAAATCCTAGTAGAATGTGATATATATCTGGTACCAAATCTTTTGTGTCTCCTTCTCAAAATGTCTGATAACTCTGGCTTGTGTTTCTGAGGCCGGAAGCTGAAGTTTTCAATGTACTGCAGCAATGGTAGGAAGTCTGCATGGTCGTATTTCAGCTTTATTGTAGATAATTAGGCGTTTGGAGGGACGTTGCTGTGCACTCTAGTCTCATTGGCTGCTCTTCAGCCCCTTTTCCCATAATTAGCAGTAGTAGCAGTGATACAGGTAAAAACCAAATCTCTCAGCAGTTAATGGTGATACAGGTACCAGGCCCTTTGCTCCAATCAGCACTTTATCTGTATAGTTATAATAGTAATTATTATCTAACTATTATTTGAACAGCAAATTTGTTTTACAGTGATGACTGCAGAGTTTAAGTTCTGATGGTCTTGACGTTGTGTGCCTGACAGTTTGGTGGTGGTGGGTTTTCTTCTGGGTTTTCTTATTGTTGTGCGTTTGGGTTTTTTGTGCTGTTGAATAAAAGAACAATAATAGGGCATGAATAATTCTTAATATCAGGCTTGCTTTGTAAATCTATCTTCCAAACACATGCAATTCTTAATTAATATATGATACAGTGTCATGGTCATCCCCGGCCTGACTTGATTGGCAGCTAAATGCACACACGCTTTAGCTCAAGTTGAGAAGAAATAGTCAGTATAATGCTTCCCTATGTTAAAGCTTTGCAAGCAGCCAAAATAAGGCAAAACTTGGAAGTTTCCTCTGACAGAAGTAACACAGACTTTTTTTCTGTTTCCATATTTGCACTGTTACAAAGTAGTAGACTAATATGTGAATCCAGATTTCTAAGGTAAGTCTATTCTAGTGGATAGTAAATTTTACAATAGTAACAATTGTTTCCCTGCTGAAGCCATGAAGTATTTTGTCACTGATTGAATCAGAAGGACTGGACACTAATTTCTAATGTGGAAATTTTTGTTTATGTATTTATTTAAAAAGTTTTGTCAGGTAAGAATATCTTTTGAGTTGCTTAAGTGTTGATTAAAATGCAAATTAGATTGCTATGATTGCTCTAGTCCTGGCAATAGTTTTGTTATGAACTTTCATGGTACACGATCATATTGTTCACAAGAAAATGATACGTGCAAGTAAAGTAGCACAAGTGAACTAGGTAATAAACTCATCCTTTCTAATCACATCTGACTTTTGTTTGCCAAAATAAAACTATTCAGCACCTGTAGTGATCTGTGCTTTGCTGTCAGAAACTTACACTTGGCCTATAAGTGAATACCCTTTTAACTGTATAAGTGGGTGCATCTTTATTAGTTGAGGTATATTTTAGGCAGTAAATTGGCTTCTTTATTCCTGTAAATGTGTTCAAATGAACCTTTCCTATTAGCACTCACCCTATTAGTGGATCTTAGTATTGTCATCTTTTAAGAAACACATCCTCAGCCAATGTGTTTTTCACATTGCTGTAAATAATGACTTGCCTTCTTAATTTTGTACTAACACCTCATATTACATTTGCTGTTTATTTTGCTGTTTAAAATGTCGTGTAATTTGGTCCGAGGTTTCACCATTTTGAAGGTCTCCGAAGTAACTCTAAAGAGCTACAGATCATCTCTCATTTAAATCAATAGGAAATAATATTGATTGTAACGGGAAAGAGGAATGCTGTTGGTGTCTTTTGATATTGTATTGTTTGGGCTCCTTATTTTGCTTCTGTCATTAGCTTTGCCAATACCCATCAGAGCGGTTCATAGTGGAGCTCGAACCATTGAGGATCATTGCACTTTTGAGTCCTCTCAATTGGCAGGAGGAAAGCTGGTTTGTTTTGTTTTTTTGTTTTTTTGTTTTTTTTTTTTTAATATCTAGGGCCTGATATTTGTGCAGTGACTGTGATGGTAGCACATGTTGGGTTTGATTCAGAGAAAACACTGCTCCCTTAGTAGAAGACTGGCTTCAGGGATCTCCAGAGGATGTGCTTTTTCTCTCGCTTCTGGAAGGCCGGCTGTTGTCATCTGTTGATTTTAAGAATCAGGAATCACATGTTAAAAACTAAGCATATTTTAGGGTAGTAGCATATTCTCCTTTTCTTTTCTTTTCTTTTCTTTTCTTTTCTTTTCTTTTCTTTTCTTTTCTTTTCTTTTCAATAATTTGCTCTGCTGATGTTTTATACATAAGTAGTTTAAATAATTTAATGAAACTGTCTCAAATGAGGAAATTGAAAGGGAATTCCAAATGAATGTTATAACACAGTACTATTGCAGCTTAAGACTTCAGTGCGGGTGGTCCTTCATGGCACAATGCTGGAAGAGTAAAAAATGCATCATCTTAGGACTGTGAAAGTGTGCACACCTATGAGAGATGGACAGAGTGACGACAAAGCAAGCATCACTGAGGACACAAGATGATAGTTGAACATCTGAATTGGATAGTGCCTGCTCTGGAGTGAGTACTTGGCTCCTTGTGGAACCGCTTATGAATTACTTGCTGTTACGCTGATGCTGTGTGGTGCATAAATGCTTCCAGCTCTGTTGTTGGGCCTCTGTGTGTTGTCGGCTCTATTCCCTGGCAAGCTCTTGGAAGTTATCAGTGAGTGCTTGGTTTTACTTTGCTGTGTGTTGTTTGTTTTGCTTAAGAGGTTGGTGTATGCTGTCTTCTTCCTCCGAGTACAAGGCTACGTGAAGTCAGCTTCGTGGCAAAGTCAGACATGCTTGTATTGCTTCTCCTTCTTGTCACTACCATGGATTTGCCTAGTTTTTTTAATGGGCCATAAATGTTTTAGTTTATAACAAAGAGAGCTGTGTAATTTTTCATGTTTAAAAGCTACTGTCAGTTCTTGTAGTAAGTCTAGCTTAAGAAACAGATGCTGGTTAAAAATACACACAAAAATGAAATAGAAAAGTGAATTTGGTGTTTTCATTTATACTTTCACACCTATGAAATGCATACAGCTAATGAGTTAATGAAAGGAATTGACCTTGGAGCTGACAGTTGATTTGGAAATGCAAAAATATTAAGCAAGGTATTTATGATTTCCACTAAGCACAGCTTGACAATTGCTCCTATTTAATAACTTTGATCATTGTTTCTAATACTAAATTTATGCCTCTCTCTATATGTGCAACACCTCTGAGTTGCTGACTCTATGAGATATAATTTTGAATTACTTTTATTTTGTGTTGAAATTATCAACCATAATTTTATGTTATAGCACACACAGGGGAGGAAATGTTAAGCTATAATTCCAATAGCAAGCATTAAATTAATATATCATATGCTTTTCAAAAATAAGTTTAGAAGTGCATGAAGATTTACAGAATATTCCAAATTCACAACGATGCCGAGTTTGAGCTGACTTAGGAAGTCTATGCATTAACTAGAATTTCTGACTTTGACATGCCATAGTTTTGAAAGGTGTTCAGTTTTCTGGACTATATTCTGGTTATCAAAATACCTGTGTTGATTGTGTTGAATGATAATGATAACGGATATTCTCGACCATATTCAGGTCCCAGTTGCAGTATGTGATTTGCTAGATGATTAGTGTGTTTTCTTTACATGTGTCATTTCACTATGATTCTAATACAAATAAAATCTATTCTTTTAATTTGCTAAGCATTCCTGTGAAACAATACATACCATTATGAGCTTTGCCTGTGTGACATGTATAGTTACATCTTTGCATAGTAAATTGGAATTGCTAGTCTTTTGTCAGCAAAGAAATTAGGGAAAAGAGTATTTGAATGTAAATTGTCTGCCCTATCACTGAGCATTTTTATACAATTAGGCAAAAATAATTTCCTGTGATAACTCAGAAATCAAAAATGGAAGAAGGGTATATTTGCACAGACTGTTTAGCTACAGAATGTCCCCCACACTTTAACATTTAGAACTACAGAATACTGTTATAATTGGTCATATTCAAATATGGACATTGCTGATTTTTTTATGTAGCTCCGTTAGATAAGAAAAAAAAACCATTGAGGATATTCAATCCTAAACTTCAGAGAAATGCATTTATAGAATGCCAGCAGATGTCAGTATGTTCTTGTCATATAGCCCTTTTGTTTTTAAACAATAGTTTTCTATGAATTAAATAACATGAGAGGAAGTACTGAGTGTTGTAATGCTATCTTAATGCAGGTCTGTTTAATTCAAATATTCCACTGAAAAGGTGTTTTTTTTTTCCTTTCTGTCTTCTACACCTGGCTTAACACAACATCCGTGTACGCCTTGGCTTTCACTCTCTTCACACTGCTTAAAGAACATAGTTTAAAATCCTTTCCTAAATGGACATGCATTACTGACAGTTTAACACCTTAGTTTCTCATTGAACTTTCTTTTTTTCTCTGTAGAACTTTCTTTGTGTACATTTTGTTCATGATTCTGAGGCGTTTCGCAAATCCCGCTGCCCTTCTTTCTGTTTTCATAGCTACTGAGTGTGTTTGAACTCTAATGTGTTTAATAAAATCTGCCTAATTTGGAGATTATTTTGTTACTGTTTACACGTGCTAAATCAAAACCAGATGAGCTGCTTCTTGTCTTCCTCATATTCAAAAAATCAATACCGTTGTGACATTGTGGAGAAGCCTTTCCCTTCTCCTCCGAAAGGGCAAAGTGATGCCATGTAATGGGAAAGGATGCAGAATTCATAGACTGGAGTACTCGCTATAAAAAGCTGACCACAGTTTTTAAAACATCATGGAAAGTTTCCAGGTTGCACTTTTAGGGCGATGGGCAGATGGTGCTTTTATAAGCTATGGATGAACAGATGGAACCTGTAGCCGACGTGAAGGAAGTCTGCAGCCTACTGACAGGTAATCCGAACTCTATCTTTCCCTGAGATTGTTACGCTGGTACCACAGAGATGATATTAGAACTCCTATTTCTTTTTCTCCCTGTATTTGTCAGCGTTGTCTTTTTAAGGTGGACTATTCTGCATCTCAAAGAATGTACCTCTGATTCTTTTAACATAGAGCTTAAATACTTCAGTCCCAGTCTGATGATTTTGACCAGTGTCCGTCTTAGTCAGCTCCACCAATATCAGAAGGACAGACTCCACAGTTTTCCATTTTGGTTGCCTGAAGCGCTTGGTGCCTCAGTGTGTTTGGTGGTGAAAGAAGTGGTAAGAATCCTCTTTGGAGACAGAAGGCCATTTGCTTTGGCTTCTCTTATGGAGCTAATGCAGATTTTATCCTCGTGTGTTCTTTATTTTTTGTAAATTCTCAGTCATAAAATACTGTAGCTGTCACTTCAGGCTTTTTAATTACATTTCCAAGCAGAAATTTATTTTACGTTTGCTTTCTCTTTCTTCAACCCTCTTTTCAAGGCCTGTCATCTTAAAGAGTTTGTTTAAGATGCAGGGTCTATTTATTGTGACTTATTCCTTATTTCTTCTCATCTCAGACTGCTTGCATGATTTTCAGATCATGCAAATGAGAATTGAGGCAGGCAAAGCAGATAAGAAAGAGACCTCTTGAGTTTAAGAAAAGCCAAAACACACAGTATTATTGAGGTAGAGGTACTGGAAATAAGGCTGTTTTATTTTCAAAGAGTGGGATTTTTGCATTTTCCCTTTCTAAAGATGCTGATAAACACCTATAATCCTATTAAATATAATGCTTAAATTAGTTCTAAGTAACTGTTTGCATGATATAGTAATATAATTTAATTTGGGGTTGGCTTGCTCCTCTGAAGCTGGTATTTCTTCATTAGAAAATTATAGTTGTCTTTCATTCTTCTGAAAGTCAGGTTGTTGGCAAAAATGGGTGGGATCTCTGTCACACTTCAGCGTACTTAACAACAAGAAGTTTTATTTAGGAACATATAGGCTTTAAAAATGGGTAAATTAAGGGAGCTGGTTTTCTTATGGTAATATAGACATGGATCAAAATGTCAAATGTGAGCATTTACATGGGGTTTGCAAGCTCGCTCGTTCAGTCTGTACCTTGACATATGTAAGTCAAGAGCAGATGAATGACTCGGTTGTTCATTTTATCCATGTACTTCATATGTAAATGTTTAAAAATGTGATCTTACTGTCAAGATAGTGAGGAAATAATACAATAAACCTTGAAATAAATTTTTATCAGTTATGAAATAAATTTTGATCAGAGGAGGGCTATAAAGATGATCCGAGGGCCGGAGTGCCTCCCATCCGAGGACAGGCCAGGAGAGTTGGGGTTGTTCAGCCTGGAGAAGAGAAGGCTCCAAGGAGACCTTAGAGCAGCTTCCAGTACCTGAAGGGACTACAGGAAAGCTGGGGAGGGGCTGTTCTCAAAGGCTTGTGGTGATAGCACAAGGTGGAACAGGTATAAACTGGAGAGGGGCAGGTTTAGACTAGACATAAGGAGGAATTTCTTCATGGTGAGAGTGGTGAGGCCCTGGCCCAGGTTGCCCAGAGCAGTGGTGGCTGCCCCATCCCTGGAGGTGTTCAGGGTTGGATGGGGCTTGGAGCCCTTGATCCAGTGGGAGGTGTCCCTGCCCATGGCAGGGTGTGGGGCTGGGTGATCTTTAAGGTCCCTTCCAACCCAAACTATTCTATGATTCTATGATTCTATGTATTAACAACGATCTAATAATTTTCAAACTTTTCAATTTATGAATCTCTTTTGTTGTAATACAACTTTCATTACATTAGAATTTACACTGTGTTATGTGAGTGCATTTGTACTTAGTGGAAGAGATTAATGGGAAAACTATTAAAAAAAAGATGCTCAAAGCTTCTGACAATACTTCCTATTGCAAGTAAGCCCTCAGTTAATAAGGATTGCAGATATCAAAGACTGCTTTGAATTAACAAATTCCATCTGGGGTGGCTGGATCCGTCCGTGTCCAGCACAGGGCAATCCCGGTCTTTCCTCACAGAGGCCCCGCAGCCCCGCTCCCAGTGCTGGGCACAGGCCCTGGCTATGCCATGTCCTAGTAAGACCCATCTGTTCCTTATCTTTCCTGCAGGAGGTGTTTTCATCCATTACTAATCACAGGAAGAAAGTAGAGCTTCGTCTCGGTTGATGGTGGGGGAACAGCAGCACTGGCAGAGGCATGAGCCTCCGCATTTGGGGATTGTGTCTCTTCCATGTCTCTTTCAAGAGAGGGGATTTGGAGTAGTCCTCTGATCAGGGATTACCGTTCATGGTTCATAAAAGATGTGGAACAGATGGATCTTTATTCAGGTAGCTGTGAGCGTTGTTTGGAGTGCCAAATGGGTTTCGAAGAATCTTTTATGTTAGTTTCCACAGTCTTGGTCAGGGCTGTTTCCTACCTACCAGGATGCAAATGCACGTTTTTACTCTGAATTTTGTTCCCATTTTTAACTGTAGTTCTTTTTATATTGTGCAGTTACATTTGGACATGCAAACAGGATGGAAACATCAAGAGGAGATGTCGAATGATTCATTTTGTGTTTAAAATAAGGACAGACTTCTATTGAAGATGTCCTGCTAGCAAGCAGCATAACGTAGGAACAAATAATCTCCTTTGTTTTGTCTACTGATCATTGATGTGCTGTGTTATATTGAAATTTTTCTGCTCTGCCACACTTTCTTTGTCTTCTTTAGAAGAATGACTCTGCTCATTTTGAGTGAAGTAGGAAAATGTCATTCGCTGACTGGTTTACTTCATCCTGGGAACAGATCTGAGATGTGTTCAGTCTAGCTGCGAATGAGGCACCATTTTTAATGTGAGATTTAATTTGAAATAGTTAAACACCTGCAGGGATGTCTGTGAGCAGCTACTGATTAAAAAAAAAAAAAAGGCAGCACATGATATTTATTGTTTTCTTCAACTCAAGTTATTGTGTGGGAAAGGAAGGATGATTTTTCACATAGCTGTTGGAAAACTGATTTTTTCAGGGTTTAGGCTGTGTTAAGTATTTTAAGCATTGCATTTTAGGCTCTTCACTGTCACCTGCAAATTTCTCTTACTTTGTGAATTAATTTTTAAGGCTCAGTCCTCATTTAGGAAAAAAAAAAAAAGAGCGTGGAGGAGGGAGAGATCTTGATTTCCCAGGTAGGAAAAATGTTGTTTGCAAGGGTAGTGTACAGGAGTGTGTGCCTATGGAAGGGTAACCTTTAAGAGAAAAACAGGTCGAAGATTGGGCCTATGGAGCTCGGATGTAACGGTGCCGTGGGGGCAGGAAGCTTTGGTAGCAAGTTGGAAACAAATCTTCCAGAGATAGGGCTGTACCACTGATGTTTATTCATTTCAGAACAGTGTAGTCAGGAGTCTATTGCATTCAACTCAAATAATCTTTGGAGACATAATACAGTGGTACCCTGTTCAAAGGTCTGCCTATCTCAGGTTCAGCAGGTCACAAATTGGTTGGTTCAGGAACAAACAGGAGCTGCAGGAGCCGCTCAGTTGCCTGAATGTAAAGACAGTCCCTCCTCAGACAGATTTCTTCATAAAATGTACAGAAGTATTTTTAGCTGATGTTGCTATTAGAATGATTTACTTTTAATACCAGTGAAAGAAGGGTAAGAGAGGAAAGGCTTTTGAATATTTCAGTGACATAGCTCTGATCTATGGGATAGAAGTTATGGAGAAGATTATGTGGCTCTCTTATTTTGAGTATGTCTCATCAAACCTCATTATTACAGTATGGGACTGTATTCCTTCCCTACAGTAAAAAGAATTAAAATAGTATTCTTTTGTTTCATCCGTAGTTGATATTTACCTGCTTTTACAGGTTTTTATTAGGTAAGGCTGAACAAAGTAGTGGTTTTAGATTCAGCTCTAGCAGGATAGTTGATTCTTAATATTTTTTCTGACAGCTCCTTCTGTGAAGGTTCCGTTTTTTTATAAGCTTTCCTGGGATGCAGTTTAGCCCGCAAGAGGACCGCTGCAGTGAAATTTAGCTGGTGTGTGTGGTCTAACTGATTGCAAGGAGGGGTGGATTGAGATCCATTATGTAAAGCTTCGAAAGTCAGCAAGCTGACCTAGAACTGAAACGTGTATTAGTGAAGAGCAGTGTTTTGCATTGCTGAGCAGGTAGGTTGCTGAATTGGGAATGAGCCAGGGTGTCCTCAGGCTCTGGCAGCGAGTGATAGTCTGGTTTGGATGTTGCACACATGGTGCTCAGAATGGTCAGGTTTGCATTTGGTAAGCTGCAGCGTGAGCACCCAATGAGATGGTGCGTTATTCAAAATAGCTGTTTGTTCCCTTGAGTAACCTCTAGGATCTGAAACAAGGTTTGATGCTTCTTTGTGATATTGGACCAAGAAATAGATTAAAATATCTTTAAGGGATGGTTGAAACAAAAGACTGATTTGGTTTTGGTTTTTTGCATATTATATGTTGATGAAAGACAAAATTTGAGATTTTGCAATAAGCTTTTTGGACTCTGGATTTTGGGCTACTCTAATAGTTTGGTTTATCTTACACTGCGTAAATTATGTTCCTGCAAACTGAATATAACTCTGAATTTGAATCATCAGCTTTCTTCCGTTTGGTATTGATACTCATTTAATACTGCTTTCATGGTGACTTTCATCATGAAGTTGGGAAGGAGTTAGCAGCAATTTCTTTCACCTGGCCATAGTTGAAGTTTCCTTGGAAAGTTTCATTAACACACTGTCATCATTTAATAATAGAAACTTAGGAGAATTACTCCAAGCCAAGTAATGTAATGCACTGAGAAGCTTTTCATTTTATATGGTAAGTATTCTGAAGCACTTCAAACTGGTCACTTTTCCATTGTGAGGAGACTTCTACATAATTTTTCATTGAAAATTGTAGTTCCTAGAAATTCTACATCTGCTTGTAGATTACTTGCAGAGCTCCTCTTGTCTTTATTTCTGCTCTGCTGTGGAATTAAAAGAAAAAACCCAACATTTAGTGAATTCTTAAATTAGCTTTATTTTGTTGCTCGCTGTGTATGTAGCAGTAAATAGCAGAGTGGAGCGGCTGGAACATCTGCAGCGCTCTGTGGACAGAAAACATCCCATGGGTGATTTCTTCCTCCCAGTAGCTACCAATGGGATGCTTCTCAATCACCAGTTCTGTTAGAATTCAAGTCAGAAAAAGTTCATTTCTCTATGCTTTCCCTCCTCCCATCTCCCCCCAAAAAGACATACGTATTCTTGATAGCGTGTTGTCAGCTGGACGGCTGTCTCTGTGGTAACCACAGCTGAAGTTGTTCTTCAGTGTTCAGCCACCGTATGTTTATAGTAATTCCACCTAAATGTTTGTTGGTGTTTTAAATACTAAATAAATAAGCATGTCTTTACTGCTGTGTTAATTTAGAGACACACTGTCAGGTTTTTTTTTTTTTTGGAATCTGGGTTCCAAAGATTCTCAGTCAGCTGTTAACTGAATGGAAATGCAGTGTTGAAAATAGAATTTGCCTGCTGGCTTATGGGTTATCTACTATTTATTTCAGGAACCAAATAATTATTTTTCTTCTGGGCATTTTTTTTTTTGCTTGGTGGTGGTTGTTGTTGTTTTGGGTTTTTTATGAGTTTCTTTGTGTATGTGTTTTGTTTCTTGTGTGTATGTGTGTTTACCTACAGCATAGCTTGAAACGAGTCACACAGTGATTGAGGGTGGAAGGGACCTCTGGAAGTAACGTGGTCCAACCCCACAGCTCAAGCAGGCTCACCTCGAGCTGGTTGCCCAGGAACATGTCTAGATGGGTTTTGAATAGCTCCAAGGACGGAGACTCCGCCGCCTCCCTGGGCACCCTGTGCCAGTGCTTAGTCCCCTTCACAGTGCAAAAGTGTTTCCTGATGTTCAGAGGGACCCTCCTGCGTTTTGAGTTTGTACGCATTGCCTCTGGTGCTGTCACTGGCCACAAACTGAAAAGAGCCTGGCTCTGTCTTCTTTTCATGCTGCCGTCGTTTTTTGCACGCAATGATGAGATTCCCTCTGAGCCCTCTCTTCTCCAGGCTAAGCAGTGCCAGCTTGCTAAGCCTTTCCTCATAATGAAAGATGCTTCAGGACCTTCATCATCTTAGTAGCCCTTTGCTGGACTCTCTCCAGTGATCTCCATGTCCCTCTGGTCCTGCGGAGGTCAGGACTGGACACAGTACTGCAGCTGTGATCTCACCAGTGCTGAGTAGATGAACAGGATCACTTCTTTCAGCCTGCTGCCAGCTTTCCAGGATACTGTGAGTTGTCTTTGCTAAAAAAAACAAGTTGCCGTCTGTTCGGCCTGGTGTACACGGGACCCCAGGGATCTTCTCTGCAAAGCTGCTTTCCAGCCCATAGGCTTCTGTTGGGCTTGTTCCTCCGCAGGTGCAGGATGTAGATATTCTGTCAGCCCATTTCTCCATCCAGTTAAGGTCCCCCTGGATGGCAGCACAACCCTCTGACATACAACTACTCCACTCTATTTGGTGTCATCTCCAAACTTGCTGAGGTGATATTGTGCCCCATCATTGACATCATAAATGAAAATGTTAAATAGGCACACCGAAACTTAGAGGTACTCCAAAATTAATCGCCTTGTTTTTTCATCTTCACTCAATATTAATTCCATCAGCCTTGTGCTAACTGTACATGTGATTCTGTAGTTTGAAGGGAGCACAGTAGTATTCTGTTATTTCTTTCTAGCATCTTTGTAAAATGGTGAGGTGGACAGGTGCAACAACCTCATTACTTGCAAAGCCATACAGATTTTTCACGAAACAGCAGTCTTTTTATATTACATTATTGTCCAGATGGCTAAGTATATGGTAGAACAGAATTAATAGATGTTGGGGAAATCCACCTCCATGTGGAACAGATCGTAACACTGGCAACCAGTCAAAAAGCCCTCAGAAAGGTTGCAGCTGAAGGACACCACTGTTGGAAACAACAGATGAAGATGTATTCCTGAACTCAAGAAGGAAACACAGAGCATGCATTATTGTATGGAATGATTAGATGACTGACTAATGAGCCTTGAGGGGCAAGGAAATTGGCTACAAAAGCAGTTAGATAACCAACTGACATCCCAATGTACTCTGTATAAACATTAAACTCTTACTATGTTTAGTTGGCAAAGCGAAACAAGTGGCATTTAAGCAGGCAAGACAAACTCTTACAGGGATAAAGCCTGCATTAAACAGATTGTTCTGCCGAAAGTGTGTTAGGAAAAGCTTTTCTTTGTCAGAAGGTGTGATAACATATTGTAGTACTAGCATTGTAAGTCACTATGCACAGTTTTTGTTCCATATTCTGGATACAATACTGCATTAAAACCCATACTCTGCTTTAAGCAGTCTATTGTTGCATACTGTTAGGTATGAATGGCAAGGTTATTATTTCTTCCTTTTTTCCCCCTCCAGTGACAAAACTACTGCATAACTGTCCAGATTTGAGTAACGGAATCTGATGAACCATTTGATACGTGTTTCTGTAACATGACAGCTTTTAAGTGCTCTAAGATAAGTGGTGGTCACTTTGGGTACCAAGCTGTATAGTCAGCCTGTCCCTGTGAGCCTTCAGGAGAGGGGAAGCCGACTACAGAAGCAATTAAATGAACGGTTGCCGTTTTGCCAAAGTGATTTTTGAAGTGACTTTATTGATTGAAGGGTTCTGTCTTGCTTAGTAACTTATAACTATACAATGTGAAAGGTCTCTTGGCAAGATGGAACAAAAGGTATTCCTTCAAGCTTAAATGGTTTAACAATTTTATGTGGATTCTGTTAACATATAGCTTCAGTATACAAAGATCTTGACCCTGTGTGGTTAGAGGAGGGAGTTTCATGGGTTTTCTACACTGCCAGTGGGGACTTTTCCTACAGGAGGGAACTGACATGAATATTTTGCTTAGGTTTCTCTTTCCAATATACTTTCAAATTAATTTTGCAATGGCTGTAAACTGGAGAGGGGCAGATTTAGAACAGACATTAGGAAGAGTTTCTTCATGGTGAGAGTGGGGAGGCCCTGGCCCAGGTTGCCCAGGGAGGTTGTGGCTGCCCCATCCCTGGAGGTGTTCAAGGCCAGGTTGGATGGGGCTTGGAGCCCCTGATCCAGTGGGAGGTGTCCCTGCCCATAGCAGGGGGTGGGACTGGATGGGCTTTAAGGTCCCTTCCAATCCAAACTATTCTATGATTCTATTTGGTAGAGTGCTTCATTTGTAGCACCACCCGATGAAGCAACAGCTTTGGAATTCTATTGTCAGGTAAATCTGGGGAAGCCTGTCAAGGTCAGGTAGGGATTTGAAAGGCAGTCCTAGGGAACCAAAGCTGAAATGTTTGTAGTATTTTAAGAGCAAAACTAGTTTTTCTGCTAATATTGCTAGGAGCATTGTTCAGCATTGTTTTCAGTAAATCTCAAGCAAGCTTTTCTGCATAGAGGTGCTGAAAGTGTCACCGACTTCTTTTTTTCCTGATAAATGTGTGCAGCTAAAGGAGGCTTGTTTAAGAAAGTGGTAATTTGTAGGTTATCTATTGCAGTTGTAACTGTGGATGGCATGGAGCTGAGATAGGTGCTTGAAGCAAGTGGTTTATCTCCTCTGTAACTAACTGGTTGCAAATAAATTAGGTAGGGGATGTTTGGTTTTTTTTTTTTCTTCAAGAGTAATTACAAGCACTTCTTAAACACGTTGAGTAATGTTTAAATTGCTATCGGAAGATCATGCTTGGTCTATTAAGACAATGTAAAATTAAACATGTATTCATTTCTCATTTACCTCACTAATCAGATTTGAAGGTCCACGTACTTGGTACTTGCAGTTTACAATATGTACTACTGAACCTCTACAATACTGTTATAGTCCTGGTTTCTGAAAAGGGTAAGAATTTTAGGTTTTTGATCTGAAAGAGCTTTATTGTGAAGTGACATATCTGGCTTTAGAGACAGAGTTGGGATTGGTACATCTGAAATGAATTAATTATGTATAAGGACTGATACCAGCTTTACCTCATGAGTTGGCCTTACTATTTAGCCTGAAGCAGAAGCAAGAAACACACAAAGAAGAAAGGTTGTTAAGGTAGAAAGTTAAATATTTAATACTAGCCTTTGTGCTGTACATTCTCCTTTTGTTGTATTCATGGAAATATGTTTTGGAACTGAAGGAAAATGTTATTTATATTAGAGTAGTGGCAGAAAGGGCATTCTTGATTGAGGCATCAAAGTACTGGACTTTATAAAAGGCATGAGAGGAAATTTCTGGATTAGCCTTAAAATTTTCAGTTTTACCATGCCTTTTCTATTGGTTTTTCTGGGTCTCATTTTGGTTTTCATTTGGGATTTGTCTGTAACAGCCCTTTTTTTCCTTTCATCTTCATGATTAGGTAGATAACCATGTAGCAATAAGGGGTTTCCCTTATTGTTTTCCCAGTAGCAGTTTTATTTTTTCAAGCCCTCTGACATTTATCCCATCAGTCACAACATGTTGGATGTTGTATGTCTCATTCTGTCATTAATTTTTTTTTTTTCAGCCTATTGGGTACAAAAATACCCAGTTTACTTCCTGTTTTCTGTGCCAAACAGGAACTGGGTATTACACAAAGGAAAGGGTTTGGAGTAGAATGGATCTTTAAGTGAAAACAAGAGAACTTGTCAAAAAAATCTAAACTGAAGTATTTTCTTTTGTCACCCTGGATAATGTGGTTAGAGCATTATATGGTACGTCTGAGATTTTTATTATCTGATTCATCAGTGATGAGCAAAGATAAAAGCATGCCTACCTGTTTGCAAGTGTGCCAGGGAAAGTCATGGAACAGGTAATCTTGAGTGCTATCATGAAGCACATGCAAGAGAACCGGGTGATCAAGCCCAGTCAACATGGGTTTACAAAGGGCAGATCTTGCCAAACTAACCTGATCACCTTCTATGACAAAATCACTCGACTACTGGATGGGGGAAAGGCTGTGGATGTAGTCTTCTTGGACTTCAGTAAAGCCTTTGACACAGTTTCTCACAGCATTCTGCTTCAGAAACTGTCAGCCTCTGGCCTGGACAGGCGCACACTCTCCTGGGTTGAAAACTGGTTGGATGGCCGGGCCCAGAGAGTGGTGGTCAATGGAGTTAACTCCAGCTGGAGGCCAGTCACAAGTGGAGTTCCTCAGGGCTCAGTACTGGGTCCAGCTCTGTTCAATGTCTTTATCAATGACCTGGATGAAGACATTGAGTGCACCCTCAGCAAGTTTGCAGATGACACTAAGCTGGGAGGAAGTGTCGATCTGCTGGAGGGTAAGGAGGCTCTGCAAAGGGACCTGAACAGGCTGGACTGCTGGGCCGAGACCAATGGCATGAGGTTTAACAAGACCAAATGCCGGGTCCTGCACTTGGGGCACAACAACCCTATGCAGCGCTACAGACTGGGGGAAGAATGGCTGGAGAGCTTCACGGAAGAGAAGGACCTGGGGGTGCTGGTTGACAGCCGACTGAACATGAGCCAGCAGTGTGCCCAGGTGGCCAAGAAGGCCAACGGCATCTTGGCTTGTATCAGAAATGGGGTCACCAGCAGGTCCAGGGAGGTTATTCTCCCTCTGTACTCAGCACTGGTGAGACCGCACCTCGAGTACTGTGTTCAGTTCTGGACCCCTCACCACAAGAAGGATGTTGAGGCTCTGGAGCGTGTCCAGAGAAGAGCAACGAAGCTGGTGAAGGGGCTGGAGAACAAGTCTTATGAGGAGCGGCTGAGAGAGCTGGGGTTGTTTAGCCTGGAGAAGAGGAGGCTGAGGGGAGACCTTATTACTCTCTACAACTACCTGAAAGGAGGTTGTGGAGAGGAGGGAGCTGGCCTCTTCTCCCAAGTGACAGGGGACAGGACAAGAGGGAATGGCCTGAAGCTCCGTCAGGGGAGGTTCAGGTTGGATATCAGAAAAAAATTCTTCACAGTAAGAGTCATTGGCTACTGGAACAGGCTGCCCAGGGAGGTGGTCGAGTCGCCTTCCCTGGAGGTGTTTAAGGAACGGGTGGATGAAGTGCTGAGGGACATGGTTTAGGGACTGTTAGGAATGGTTGGACTCGATGATCCAATGGGTCCTTTCCAACCTTGTGATTCTGTGATTCTGTGATTCTGTCTGTATTTCAGCACTGTCACACCTGTGTCCTGGGCTGAGGATCCTTCAGGCTGTGTTGAAGGGTCGATACTGTTTCAAGGCTTTTGATACTCATCTGAAAACAAGAACTAGGCACAGATTCAGGTGTTTTGTTCTTCAAAGAAGAAAGAAAAAAAAAAAGTCATTATGAAGCTTGGTATTTTTCTCTTTGGAAGATTCTTATGTTTTTAAATAAGTTCTGATGTTTGCATCTCGCTGCCTTCTCACGAAGATGGAGTAAGATCTTGCCTAGTTTGCATGGATCCAGTATTTTAACCTGTGTTCCAGGGCCTCTGCTTTACTGCACACACTGTCTCAGATAAATACAACGCTTAATGTCTTCTACAGACCTGTGGGAAATCTTGTGCTAGGCTTTTCTTGTAAGTCCTTGCATATGAAAAAGATATTTTAAAGACTTTCTGGAAATAAGCTTTACTGCCAACGCCTGTGTCTCGTTTCACTGAGTTTTAAAGTGTATTCAGTGACTGAAGGAAGCAGGGGGGATGTCCTGATCACAGCTCTGTCTTGTGTTGGATCCATGTCAGAAATCTAAATCTAAATCTAATTTTGCTGGTTTTAAATGAGAGACAGTTAAAAATATACCCACATGCGTATATTCTTGGGTTTTTTTTTTCTTCAAGAATAATTACAAGCACTTCTTAAACACGTTGAGTAACGTTTAAATTGCTATCGGAAGATCATGCTTGGTCTATTAAGACAATGTAAAATTAATCATGTATTCATTTCTCATTTACCTCATTAATCAGATTTGAAGGTCCACGTACATATATATGTTCACACTTTGTTTCCATGTTCACACTTTTTTTCCCTTCTTATTCAGAACTTGGAAAAGAATGGAAGTGCCTGTATACTGAATGCTACTAAATGCAGCTGAATAACCACTTCTTCAAAAAATCATTTGTGTAACAAGAAAAGTCTTGCCCCAAAGTTTGGAAAGATGAATAGTATGGGAACTAAACCTGATGCAGTACTTGCTTCCCTGGGCTGAACAGTCGACTCCAGTGTTTCTGGTAGGCTTGGCAAGCAGATACCATGAAGAGCTGCTTGGAACACTTGCTAGTTTTTCAAAAGAGTTGGTTTTAGGTTGCTTTTGCTTGAGACAGAACTGATCTGCCTTAAGCAGATATTGTAGGCAAGAGTGGTAAAAGAAAGAAATATGAAGCTTAGGGAAAACTATTTGTAAATGAATTAAACTTTTTTCCTGATTGTTTGCTGAATTCATGGGCAAAGCTTTTAAGAAAGCCAGTTCATCAGCCAAACTGAACAGAATGCTAAACCAGTAGTTTAACAACAATATTGTTAAAAGTATGTTTTAGCTTACATAGCATATACAGTGTAATTCTGTATTTTTTTAAAGTGTAAAAATCTCCTCAGGGGTGTAAGAAATATGCTGCAACTTCACTTATCTTTCCAATTGACTTAACCTGGTATGTATGAAACATTTAAAACTGGAGTTGTACTTATTTTAAGCCTGAAGAGAACAGGAGGTAAGGTAATTTGGCTCAGCTGTCCCTCCTATAATGTCCTTCATAGCTTCTCTAGTAGCAATCACATCAGGGTTAGAGTGCAGCTGATCCTTATGTGTCTGCATCACAGAAGGAGAAGCTGAGCATCGTATTTGCATAACCTAAGTAATGTTTTGTACATAGGAATAGAAAAGGTCAGTGTCAAAGTAGGATGTCTGAAGAGTTTTGTTTACTGAGTGCGGATTTGGCAAGTGGAATGTAGGGCCAAACCCTGTCTTTCCTGTATGCCAGTGGAAGAGGAGACTGCAAGAAGATTGAGCTTCAGGTGTTCTGACTTTCAGCTGGTGTAAAAATTGCCTGTAGTTTCCTTAGCCACAGGTGAAGCTGTGTTGGCTAACGGCAGCTGAAGAGCCGGTTTGGTGGTTTGTGGCTGAAGGTGTTAGTTTTGTAGTGTTGGTGCTGCTCCCCTTCCAGTGCACATCTTCAAGAGCAGCCGTAGGGCACAATGAAAGCTCGCTTTTAAACATAGTAATTTTGATTTTTATCCTGTAAGTAACAGCTTATTTTTGGAGCGACTCTTAGTGTGGTTAAGTAATCTGAGACTCTGGTTTAGCGTTGAATGGAGTGCCAAAGTGCTTCGCTGAATCAGGACCTCATCTGGGTTCCCCAAACTAGAACTGCGAACATCAGCCACAGCTGAGTGAGTATGGGCATAAGTTCTTATGCATTTTATCAGCACTTCTCTGTCGGAGTTCAGGAAAGTAGGGCGATGTAATGTGAGGAGTCAGGTTCTCTGGGTATAAGTGCGTTTGTGTTTGGCTGGTTCTTTATCTTAAGAAAAGGTAGAGATAAATGTGTTACCAGATTATAAGCCTCCTACATTAGAGTTTGCAGATCTCTGTGCAGTATTTTCAAGAGAAAAGAATATATTCATCAAGGATCTTGCTGTAATTTGTAGTCCTGCCCAGTGGAAGCAACAACAGATTAAGTACATAATATTATGATATTTTATCAGTTTGTTTTTCATGCTTTTGTATAAAGTTAATGTATAGTTTATGTTGTAAGCCTTCCAGGGGTGTTATAATTCCTGGAGAAAGAAAACCCCAAACCTCGCTTTCCCACAAACCTGGATGGTGTTACAGAGTAACTGAGATTGCAAAGTAATGGGCTTACAGGATATGTTCTAATGATATTTCTGCTTTGGTTTAAGTATATAACTTGCTTACAACTTGAGTGTTGCAGTTTAGCGCGTGCGATGAATTGCTTCATGGAGAAAAGATTACATTGCAGTCTAACAAATAGTAGAGAAATCACAATTAAGCAATGTGTTTTAATCCTTAAATGCTAATAATGTGCTTTCAAAGACCCAGAGGAAGCCTATGTAATTAGAAAATTGGAAAATATTTACTGAAGTGTTTTCTACCTAATTTTCCTGTTATGCTTGCATTAAATCTGAAGGACGATTACTGGATAGAGGTAACATTAATAGAATGATGGAGAATTGATCATAAACCCTGGTATTTCTTTAGAATAAAATATTTGTGCCCTGCAGCTACAAAAGGGAATGCCAGAAGTTTTAAATATTTTAAGGAAAATCAGTTTTGAGATACAGGTAAGCATATTGATAGGTATTGTTGGATTCAATGCTCTCGGAGGTCTTTTTCAACCTCGTGATTCTGTGTAAGTAGCAGGAGGTGTAATGGACCTTATGATGATTAGTTATGTCAGTTCAGAGCCAAGTCTTCTAGTAGAGTGCTTTTTTCTTGGATTTTTTTTTTCCTCGTGTTTCCTTTGAAGTACTTTCTATAGGTAACATATGTTAAAATTAGAAATGTGTCAGCACCGTATGGTAACAGGGTCATTGTCTAAGTAATGTGTGTTTCATGAGGGCAGTCGACTTAAGGATCACTTATTCAACACTTGAAGGGCATTTAACTATAATTTTAGGGTTGAAAAGAGTGCCCTGAGGTATGCAATAATTTGATAGAATAAAAAAGATTGTTATGTGGCGAGTATAAAATTATAATGATTTCACCCGGTGTTTACTGATGAAGGACAATTTAGTTCTTGAGGGGGAGCTGATTCTCCAAATTTCTGGCATAAATGATCATGTGCTATACGTAGTCTTTATAATATTTATTGCTTTAGTAGCAACTGCTGTGTGTCGGAGCGCCACAGAACAGGTGCTTCATTGGCAGATTCACTCTGAACAATAGATAATGAAATGAGGGAACTTTAGTTTTTTCAGCTTCTGCAATAGTGGGGGCATATTATAGTCTACATTCTTTTTTTTTATTTATTTATTCTTAAAACCTTCAGTCGGAGCCTTGCTAGCGAAGGGTCGAGGTCTTTTCTCTTTTTGAACAAGCTTAGGTTTAATAAATATGCTTTCTGTGCTACAACCTGTAGCTTCTGCTATCATATGCTCAGTAATAAATACAAGGACAACTTGTTTACTTCCTATTTAAGTCAGTCATTAATTCAATTGTAATTTTTTTTGTAGGTGGGAATTCTTTTTCTTTTGCTTCTTTCCCTGCCCCCTCCCCCCATTAGAATTAGACCTGAGCTCTTCCAGTGGTTCCCATTTTTCCTGCAGAACTATGGCTAATATTCCTGGAAAAGCGCTCATAAAAGATTTAGGTCCTGTACAGACAGACTCTAAGCGTCTTAGTCTCAGGCTTCCAGTTTTGACTTTAAAAAATATTATCTTAGCTTTCCTGTGGTGCCTGAAATTGTCTGGCTGTGGGAAGTTGCCGTATTTTTGATGTGTATGTGAATGTGCATGCTTTGTCATAGAACGCTGGTTTGTGTAGGGAGGGACCTTTAAAGGTCAGCTTGTCCAACCCCAGCCTCGGTGATTTCACGTCTGTGGCCAAGCTGGGAACAAAGATCTACGTACTTTTATAAGGAAACTATATAAGAGCTGGGGTTGTTTAGCCTGGAGAAGAGGAGGCTGAGGGGAGACCTTATTGCTCTCTACAACTACCTGAAAGGAGGTTGTGGAGAGGAGGGACATGGGCTCTTCTCCCAAGTGACTGAGGACAAGACAAGGGGGAATGGCCTGAAGCTCCGCCAGGGGAGGTTCAGGCTGGATATCAGAAAAAAATTCTTCACGGAAAGAGTCATCGGGCACTGGCAGAGGCTGCCTAGGGAGATGGTCGAGTTGCCTTCTCTGGAGGTGTTTAAGGAATGGGTTGATGAAGTGCTTAGGGTCATGGTTTAAGGGAGTGTTGGGAATGGTTACTCGATGATCCAGTGGGTCCTGTCCAACCTGGTGATTCTATGATTCCATGAAACCTTACGGTAGCGGGGCTGGTGTGGTATTTTCTGTGCACGCAGCAGAGCTGAATTATTGTTTTTCTCAGAAGCTCTTACTTCTAGGACTGTTTTGGGGTGTACTTTTTCTCTGGCTGGAAGAAATGAATGTAATATTTGCAGTTCTTATTCCTGCTGTAGCCTGCTGGCTTGAATGTTTCTCCAGGGGAGTGGATGGAAGGTACACACCTTCTGTTGGTGGAAAATCGTCAAACTTGCATTACATTATAATTCTCCATAGAAAGATCCGAATTCAAATAGAATCACAGAATCACAAGGTTGGAAAGGACCCATTGGATCATCAAGTCCAACCATTCCTAACACTCCCTAAACCATGTCCCTCAGCACTTCATCCACCCGTTCCTTAAACACCTCCATGGAAGGCGACTCGACCACCTCCCTGGGCAGCCTGTTCCAGTACCCAATGACTCTTACTGTGAAGAATTTTTTTCTGATATCCAACCTGGACCTCCCCTGACGGAGCTTCAGGCCATTCCCTCTTGTCCTGTCCCCTGTCACTTGGGAGAAGAGGCCAGCTCCCTCCTCTCCACAACCTCCTTTCAGGTAGTTGTAGAGAGTAATAAGGTCTCTCCTCAGCTTCCTCTTCTCCAGGCTAAACAACCCCAGCTCTCTCAGCCGCTCCTCATAAGACTTGTTCTCCAGCCCCTTCACCAGCTTCGTTGCTCTTCTCTGGACACGCTCCAGAGCCTCAACATCCTTCTTGTGGTGAGGGGTTCAGAACTGAACACAGTACTCGAGGTGCGGTCTCACCAGTGCTGAGTACAGAGGGAGAATAACCTCCCCGGACCTGCTGGTGACCCCATTTCTGATACAAGCCAAGATGCCGTTGGCCTTCTTGGCCACCTGGGCACACTGCTGGCTCATGTTCAGTCGGCTGTCAACCAGCACCCCCAGGTCCTTCTCTTCCGTGCAGCTCTCCAGCCATTCTTCCCCCAGTCTGTAGCGCTGCATAGGGTTGTTGTGCCCCAAGTGCAGGACTCGGCATTTGGTCTTGTTAAACCTCATGCCATTGGTCTCGGCCCAGCAGTCCAGCCTGTTCAGATCCCTTTGCAGAGCCTCCCTACCCTCCAGCAGATCGACACTTCCTCCCAGCTTAGTGTCATCTGCAAACTTGCTGAGGGTGCACTCGATGCCTTCATCCAAGTCATTGATAAAGACATTGAACAGAGCTGGACCCAGTACTGAGCCCTGAGGAACTCCACTTGTGACTGGCCTCCAGCTGGAGTTAACTCCATTGACCACCACTCTCTGGGCCCGGCCATCCAACCAGTTTTCAACCCAGGAGAGTGTGCGCCTGTCCAGGCCAGAGGCTGACAGTTTCTGAAGCAGAATGCTGTGAGAAACTGTGTCAAAGGCTTTACTGAAGTCCAAGAATACTACATCTGTTATCAACAGTGGTGTGCTCCCTCCTCCTGTTGAAGCTGTGTTAGTGGTGCTTGGATTGGCGCTGGTTGGGTTTTTAAGGGTGTGTGTTTGTATGATAAACCAGCAAATGCTGAAAAAGTATAACTTTGTGGAGTTCGAACCACGCCTTTTAGGACAAAAAGAGTTCTGGTCCCTTTTGTCAAGATAAAATTGTGTAATATCTGGTGGTTTTATTCAAAATAAAAGATAGAAACTAGACTGTGGTGCTGTGACGCCTACTGAGGCGGCAGCGTTTTCTGCAGTACCTGTCTTGTCTTTCACAATGTATCTTCATGACAACTTTCGTCTTGTCTAGCTAAATAGAACATTATAAAAAGAAAAGTGGCAAATACTTTCATCCAGATTATATTGCAACCTGTACCTAGGAGCTGTCTCGTAAAAGGATATAGTTATTTATTTTTGTCTCCTGGGCAGAGAAGGGATTTCAACATGGATTTCTTAATTGCTGGTTAAGTGCTTTAACCACAATACTGATGCACAGCTTTTTTGGGGGGTGAGCAGTTGAGTTACGAAAGTTTCAATGAATCCTTAGCCACTCAAAGACTGATGACATTTTTTTTTTTTCCCTCTTATTTTTTTCTGCATTTTACCATTCAACTTCAAAACTGGATAAATTTATTTTGTAACCATCCTGCATAGGTACTGTTGTTCTTTCAGTATTTTTATGGGAGAACAGCACTGTCTGTGCCTGGTGGCAAGTGTTAGTGCCAGAGTAAGGGACTGTGAAGAGGAAAACATCAGGACAGACCCCCAGCTCTCCCACTCTTGCCTGATTAGGTTTTTTTTAAATGGTTAAGAAGCATCTACCTAGTCACTAATAGGTCCAACTTGGTTCCATTGCCATTGCTGAATCGGTGCTGATGCCACTCGTCGTCAGTGCAGGGACGGGTATGGGAGGAAGGGTGACAGATGAATGCTGTGAAAATAAACTGTTTATTGGTAGTTACCTAGAAATGTGGCAGCACTTTGTCCCAAGCCCAGAAATAACAAGGACAGAGGGCTTTGCTGCTTTTCTGTCCATGCTGTCTCTACCTGAGAAAGAAAAAGGTCCAGAAGGAGCTGCTAAGTTCTCCCTTTAACTGGTGACAAAGTATGGTTTTTACAGCACTTAAGTAGTAAGGAAATGCTACCAACTCCTTCGTCTTTCAGGTGGAGCAATTGTGAAGTTGCATGGTTGCTTTTGAAGGATCTAGAAAGAGATCTCTATGCGAAAGCCACTGATCTCCTGCAGAAGCCACTGAAGGAACGTGCTACATCTGTTTGACTATATTGCCTCTGATTTCCATCCACAGATCCCATCCAAGGCAGGAATCGGAACTTAATATTCTGTTGCCGTCTAGTTACATTAGCCACTTGTGAAATGTGTTTCGCAGTTCCATCTAGCTGATTTTCTTCACAGTGGATGAAGAACGCTGTCACTTATTTATGCCTTGTCTTTGAGCAGTGGACGTCTGTGCAGTGACCGTAAAGATACTGAATTTAAACCTTGTTAATCACAATGTTTGTTGTCCATATGGTTCTGCTTTGTACAGTCGGTTCTATTTTGTTCAATGTCACTTCCTAGGTTCTCTTTTTAGTTCTAATGTAGAAGAATTGCAATGTTGTATTTTAGAACAAAACACGCAAGCTTAGTCTGATATTTAGCTTTTGTTATTTAATCCTTTCTCCTTGATTTGGGCTTGAAGGTCTTTCTGTTCATGTTATTTCTGGAACAGGAAAAAACAGTTCTGACTATTTTTCTAGAACTTCCAATATTAATTCAGAGAACGTTCTTAATTTAAAGCATCTTACTTATCCTGTGCTGTGTAATATATTTTGTTTAAAGCACTTAAAACATTTTTGAGAAAAGTCTTTATTTACAACTAAAACAACAAAACAATGTTTCAAGCATCTAAAATGTTGCTCTTATTTTTGTTTTATCTGACCTGTGCTGACCGGTGTCTGAGAGAGATGGGGTTTGTATGGATATGCCACATAGCTGTAGTTTTTTATATAAATGATTAATTTCTTGCTATGTTTGTGTCCTTTTAGTTTTACTCTTTAATGCTGGAGGTACAGAAGAGGAATTTTTATCTTCCAAAAAGTATATGCACTTTTGATGATCGTGAGCCACGGTGGTGTTTTGACAATGCTAAGCCAGAGTCTGCACCTGCTTTTTATTTTTTACTTGAACAGGGAAACTTTTATTTTTACCTTTGCTTTGGAGAATCAATGTGATTCTTTTGGAACGGTCAGTAATCCATGAAAGAAGACATAGGTGTAACCCATGCGGGATGTGTATTTTAGGCCATAATGTACTGAGAGCAGAATTAGTTTTTCCTTCCAGTCCTCAGTCTTTTAAAACATTTAACAACCAGCAGGAAAGTGTTATAAACTGGTTTTACATTTTGATCGGTAATACGTAAAGGATAGTTCGGTCAATTTGACATAATAGTGTTAGCGCTCTCTTTAGTACTGAGCGAGTGCTTCAGATGTGTTTAAATCCATATTCCTCTCTTTAATACATTAGGTGTGTTAAGAATGGAAGACGTTAGTTTGAATTCTGGCAAGATACGACAGTAGTTTCTGGGCAGAGGCAGTGGGTTGGTCACTGTTTTGCATCCAGGCAGATGGGTGCCCATGTTCCTGCTCGCTGCTTGTCGCTTCCATTAAAGGCAGAGGTTGGGGAACAGTCTCGCTCTAATGCACATCCCCCTCCAATTTTAGGAAAATGGTATATTGTCAGGGCACAGCAGGGAGCTTAGCATCGCCGCATCTAGCGCCGTACCTAGGCTGTGAATAAACTGACTTCATCTTCTTTTGCTATTGATCCATCAGCTTTCATGCAAGTGCTGAATTCATCCTTGAAAAATAATTAGCTCCAGTGCCTTGGCAGAATTCCAAGTAGGCTATTACATTCTGCGTGCTTAAAACTACCCCCTGTAGTTACAATTGGATCACTTATAGTGGCAGATGATTGTGTGTTTTGTGATGTTTTCGGTGTGGCTTTTTATCAGTGTGAAGTCTGCTGTAATGCTGCAAATACCTCGCACTGCAAGAACCAAGTGACCAGGATGGCTTATTAGCATGACAAAGAAAAGTGTCTACGGAAAATATCTCCCCAATATTTCCAAGACAAAAGAAGAAGGGTTTAGATGTTCCTTGCGTGCTTCAAAATTTTGAAGGTAATGTCTGTTTTGTTCGATTTGAGAAACTTTGGGTTCAATTTGATGTTGGATTATATCAAAAGTATTGTTTAATAGAAGAAAAGATAGGTATGGAATAAAGTATATCTGAGCTTATGGTTCACTTTCCGGGGTAGCAAATAATTGACAACTTGTCTTCCTCCCTCCTCTCCCTTCCCTTTTCTTTTGACTGAGAAAATGCAATTTATAGTCTAATTTTATATCTAACTTGTATCTGGTATCAAATAGCTTGAAGTGATCAAGAGAGAATTTTGATTTATAGATATTTGATGATGCAGTAGATGATTAAAAAAAAAAAAATTCTTATGTAGGGTGAGATCAAACTCCCTTATCCTTCCACGGATGAAAGAGCAAAGCTGTGTTTTGATAAAGCAAATCGTCTGATGCATTCTCTGGTTATTTAAATTTTGTGATCTTTGGTGAAAGAGGTGAAAGGGAGTTTTCCCATTCCACGAGCTTGCTTTTCATTACTGATATAGATACTGAAAAAGGTCGGCATGGTCTACGCATCAAGTGCTTGCAATTATATACTGTCAATGAAACATTAAGAAAACGACACAGAATAAAAAATGAGGTTAGCAGCCGATCTGAGGACTCTTCTCCTCTTCTGTTTTGTCTTTTGATAATAGAAAGCCAGACCTGTTTTTAGGAGTTCCCTTTATGAGGTGAAAATATGGCATCTCTGGCCTGAGTTGCAGGGTTAGCTAACCATCCAAATCGAAATATGAGGAACTAATAATTTTATTCTTTCCAGCTCAGGAGTTTGAGTCGGTCCTTTCCTAATCATGAAATTGACTTGGAATGTAGTAAGTATGTGTTTGGAAGAGTTTCTTCTTCCTCTTTTTTTTGAGATTATAGTAGAATTTTTAGGCAGTTCTTGTTCCATATCTATGCCTCCTGTCTGAAATACAACGGATCAACTTTGCAGTTGTGTTACCAAGACTTAGGCTGTTTTGCATTTTATGAACAGCATAAAATAAATAATCTTATTGCCCTTGGTAATTATGACAGTCGGGAATATTCAGCTGAACAAGGCGGGGAAATTTGCTGTTGGCAAGTTCCATATAGTCCTCATTTGGATGGTGTTGCTGGTTGTAAAAGCTCCTAGAAACAAAACCAGAACAATGTTGAGAATAACATATGAGCTCAGATGCTTAATGTACGTTTAGGGATTTGATTATTGCCTTTGCCTTTATTTCTCTTTTTCAGTTCTCTGTATGTTTTGTCCTGTTTGTAAGCAGTAAAACCTGTCTGGAAATTGAGAGGCAGTTTATCACGCAGCGTCTATTTTCAAGTTGAGTATTGTTTAGGAAATTATCAGAATAGCTGCTCTTTATTTCTGGTGTGGATCTTTGGTATGAATTCCCATGTGCTTTAAAGAAGGAAACACAGAATGTGCACTCATCTAAGAGCTTCATCCCAAGTAGTTTTAAGTTTTTTGCTACATCTCATTATGCATGCTCCTATAATTTAATTAATTCTCCCTCCAGTTAGCATTACTGGTACAGCTTTAGTAGTGTGATTTAATGACTTAATGACATCGTAATAGTAATTCGATCAACATTTGGTTTGTATTTGAAGTAACAATTTCTGTCTTTTTCCTGTTTCTAAACATCAGTCTAATAATTCAGAGGTAAACAATCGGGAGAAAAACCTGAAGCCTATTTTGGTTTTGATATGGTTTTCTTTTTGCAAGGTTTGATTTATTATGCTTTTTCTGTCCTTAGTAACATCTTTGAAATGAAACTGAAATGAAATCAGAATGATGATAGTTGTGGTTACCTCTTGCTGTGGAGATTGTGTTGCCTTGGTGGTATTCTGCGTGCTTTAGAGGACCTAAAATAGCTTGTATGTGTGTAGCCATTTTCTCTCTTGCATTTTTGCTTTGTCAGTTTTTCCTTTCCTTTGGAAATTGTCTTTGCACCTCTTTATGGCAACATTAAGCACTTTGAGAAATGATGATCTCTGTTTTACATTTTGAACTGGATTATATCACAAAGCATTTTTTTCTGCTTGCTGTCGATATATCAGTTGTTTCTCACCAAGTTTCAAGTTAGTCTTTGCCAAGGTAGAGTATGTGATACCAGCTTTGGAAGGCATATGTTCTATGGTACTTCTAAGTCTTCCACTTAGTGGCACCTGTTCCTACTCCAATAGGATGCACTGGATGTGATGGTTATCTTGAACGCAGCTGGAGATGGGCACAAGAAGGTACTGATTGATAGAGGCCGAAAACTCTTCATTCCCGATTTGCAGGAACCATAGTGCTCTATATATGCTAGCGATGGATTCATGCCTATCTCTTCTTAAATACAAAAGAGGGGTTTTTTTACAGCAAAATAACAGTGATCATCTGTGATTCTTACTGTGGTCTCTACTACTTTATTGCTTATTCTCACTTCTGGGGTACCTCAGAAACACTGCCTTTTGCAGTGAAGGATGCGAGTGGGCTGTGGTTATCTTGTCATTTATTCTTCCTCTGTACATAGACTCGGGGCAGCTAAGACTGTTGTTCCCATTCCGATAGAGCAAGACACATACATACCTACCGTGGAATCCCTTGCTTATATCATTTAGAAGAAGCGCGTTTATTGCTGGTTAAATACTTGTAAAGATTGAATATCGCTCAATGAAGTACTGACTGCCTATGTTTGTTATAAAACCTCTGCTGTGGGACCTCACTTCAGCTTTAGAGATTGGTTCAGAGTGGAAAAGGCATTCCAGCGCCACAGGCTTTCCAGAAACTTTTGCTTCTGAGACTGCAGTTAAAAAGGGTTTTTTTGAGTCCTAGAGTGATACATTACTTGCACAAGTTGTATTGAGAACTTGGTTGTGACGTGCAAACCGGTGATTGATTTTTAGTCAAAAGATGACAAAGTAGGGAATATCAATTGAGAAAGAACTATATGTGACTCCTAACTAACAGTGAATGCTAACTAGGAATTCTTACTCCTAAGGAGGCACTTGCCTACAGAAATCGATCAAGTTCATGCCAGATTTTGAAACATCATTTAAAATAGCATTAAATTCCTTATCAGTCACATTTGGTTTTCTTTTCACTTACGCTAGTGTAAATTTTACAATAACTTCATTTGAAGCAAGCAGAGTTCCTGCTGTGGCAAAACTAGAGAAAATGAGAAAAAAGATCTGGAGTCTTAAGACTTCTTGGGTAAACCCTTCCGGAAGAATCACAGGAGTCACTTAGATAACAGTAACATCCTGTAATTTTTACTGTGTGTTTTTTTCCTTGTTGCCAGGGTAACCGATCACGAATTGTTCATATTAAGTGACCTTGTCATTCCTTTTATATACTCCATGAGTTATTGTGCAGAGGATATTTATAGAATTATATCTTGCTGTTATTCAGATAGGGACAAATACAGCTAAGAAGTCATAAGGCAGCTGGATGAAAAGTGGTCACCTCAGCCTCCGGTGTGCAGTGTTTTCATCTGATACTCTTTTGGACTGGACTTAGATATATTCTGTGATTGATATTTTTAGAGATGCCAGAGTTTTTAAGCTACGTCAAAAAGAGTGTATGATGTACATTTTTTTTTTTTTTCAGGAAAAACAACCCTAAATGAATAGACTTCTCAGTCTTTTGTAATGGCAGGAGCTACTGCTTATGCTCTTTGTCCTGATATTCTGTACAGGAATTAATTGGA
This sequence comes from Cuculus canorus, assembly GCF_017976375.1. NCBI lineage: Eukaryota > Metazoa > Chordata > Aves > Cuculiformes > Cuculidae > Cuculus > Cuculus canorus. The sequence continues at coordinate 17,177,711 of NC_071440.1, forward strand.
ATAAAACCCTACAAACATTTAAGTAGAGTGATGATAAAGTGGTCACTTAAACAAAGCGATAAAGGCAGAGCAGATAAGCCTAACAAGAAAAAAAAAACCAAACAAACCCAAAAATGTAGAGCCCATAAATTCAAGAAAACTCTTAGCAGACCAAGTTACAGCCTAAGATGGGAGCATTAATTATAGCTCAAAGATATGAGAACTGTAAATTCGTAATATCGTCTTAGTTTGATGTAAGCCTTACTGGTTTCATCACAACACTTCGCTTCCAAGTAACTGAATGTTAAGTCATTGTGTTGCAAAGGAGGTAAAAGCACAATGTTAGTTCAGATAGGAAAATAATATGAAGGGTATCAGAGAGCCACAGAAGGCTCCCCAGCCATTTTTTTGCATTCAAGAAGAAAAAAGGGTTTTATTACATTAATGACCCTGGTAATTATCTTCCAAGTGGTGTGTTGTAATTATTCTTTTAATCTGGGAAGAGATGTAGTAAGATCTTTGGGATTCAAGGTATAATTGTGACATAAAGATGAAGTTCATTTTTGCCCTATGGTTATAATGGTGGGTCAGCTGGGTATTTTCTCAGTTCCCTCAGTGGTCCAGAAATCCCCCAGCTGACGTCCACCTGGAGTAGACAGTAGCTGGCTGGAGGTGACAGTCTCTGGGCTAGAGGCTACTGGGACAAGATGACTGAACCCAGGTGGCCAGTTTCACAGCAAGCCTTCACTACTTGTTAAAAGAAATCCTCGAGTGAGGCATTTGGACGTTCCCATGGAGCTTCTACTGTACATTTAGACCAGTTAATAGGCACTGCCTGCATGCTTAAGGCACATTTATTAATTCCTTGGGCAAAGCATGTGGCAGTCTCGCAACACCCCATACGTGATTCTTACTGCAGGATTTATCACACCGTGCACGGATACTTTTAAGGAGTCACAAGAAACTGTTATTGCAGATGCAGGATTGGTCATGCAAGTCAGTTATGATAACTGGGAGATGTTTCACAGAATCACAAGGTTGGAAAGGACCCATTGGATCATCGAGTCCAACCATTCCTAACACTCCCTAAACCATGTCCCTAAGTACTTCATCCACCCGTTCCTTAAACACCTCCAGGGAAGGCGACTCGACCACCTCTCTGGGCAGCCTGTTCCAGTACCCAATGACTCTTACTGTGAAGAATTTTTTTCTGATATCCAACCCGAACCTCCCCTGACGGAGCTTCAGGCCATTCCCTCTTGTCCTGTCCTCTGTCACTTGGGAGAAGAGCCCAGCTCCCTCCTCTCCACAAGCTCCTTTCAGGTAGTTGTAGAGAGTAATAAGGTCTCCCCTCAGCCTCCTCTTCTCCAGGCTAAACAACCCCAGCTCTCTCAGCCGCTCCTCATAAGACTTGTTCTCCAGCCCCCTCACCAGCTTTGTTGCTCTTCTCTGGACATGCTCCAGAGTCTCAACATCCTTCTTGTGGTGAGGGGTCCAGAACTGAACACAGTATTCGAGGTGCGGTCTCACCAGTGCTGAGTACAGAGGGAGAATCACCTCCCTGGACCTGCTGGTGACCCCATTTCTGATACAAGCCAAGATGCCGTTGGCCTTCTTGGCCACCTGGGCACACTGCTGGCTCATGTTCAGTCGGCTGTCAACCAGCACCCCCAGGTCCTTCTCTTCCGTGCAGCTCTCCAGCCATTCTTCCCCCAGTCTGTAGCGCTGCATAGGGTTGTTGTGCCCCAAGTGGAGGACCCGGCATTTGGCCTTGTTAAACCTCATCCCATTGGTCTCAGCCCAGCAGTCCAGCCTGTTCAGATCCCTTTGCAGAGCCTCCCTACCCTCCAGCAGATCGACACTTCCTCCCAGCTTAGTGTCATCTGCAAACTTGCTGAGGGTGCACTCAATGCCTTCATCCAGGTCATTGATAAAGACATTGAACAGAGCTGGACCCAGTACTGAGCCCTGAGGAACTCCACTTGTGACTGGCCTCCAGCTGGAGTTAACTCCATTGACCACCACTCTCTGGGCCCGGCCATCCAACCAGTTTTCAACCCAGGAGAGTGTGTGCCTGTCCAGGCCAGAGGCTGACAGTTTCTGAAGCAGAATGCTGTGAGAAACTGTGTCAAAGGCTTTACTGAAGTCCAAGAAGACTACATCCACAGCCTTTCCCCCATCCAGTAGTCGAGTGATTTTGTCATAGAAGGTGATCAGGTTAGTTTGGCCAGATCTGCCTTTTGTAAACCCATGTTGACTGGGCCTGTCCTTATCCCCTGTCACTGTTATTCCTTCTGCATCCAATAGAGACTGGATATTCTCCCTCGTCCTCCTTTTCCTGTTAATGTACTTGTAGAAAGACTTTTTGTTGTCTTTCACAGACTTGGCGAGTTTTAATTCTAGTTGGGCCTTGACCCTCCTGATTTTTTCCCTGCACGATCTCACTTCGTTCCTGTAGTCCACCCAAGATGCCTGTCCTTTCCTCCAAAGCACATAAAGCTTCTTCTTCTTATTGACGCATCTTGAGATCTCCCTGCTCCACCAAGCTGGCTTTTCCCCCCGCCGGCTCCTTTTCCGGAACACAGGGATGGCCTGCTCTTGAGCTGATAGGATTTCATTTTTCAAGAGCACCCAACCCTCATGGGCTCCCTTGCCCTGAAGGACTGTTTCCCACGGGACTTTGCTAATCAACCTTCTGAACAGGCCAAAGTCTGCCCTCTGGAAGTTTAATGTGACTGTTTTGCTAAGCCCCTTCTTAATCCCACCTAGAACTGAAAACCCTATCATCTCATGATCGCTCATCATGAGATGTGTAGTTTAATGTAGTTTTGATGTGTAGTGATCGCTCATGTGTAGTTTAAAATAATAGCAATGTGTTTTTCAAATGTTGGACAACTGTTGTTGGACTACAGGCCAGCTGAATTGCAAGAATTCAGCGAAACAGTTCCCCAGACAGTCTCGCCTGATCCCACAGAAGGTGCCATTGCAAGGACCCTTGTGATGGACATACCTATCCCCAATGGAGCAGCAACTCGCCATCCTCTTCCAGAGATTCGGTTCCCCACATGAACACTGTGCAAAAGATCTCAGTGTACTAATTATTTATTGTGGTTTTTTAAGCAGACAGTCTGTTCATGAATGTCTTTGTAGCAAAAAAAAAAAAAAAAAAGCAGGCTTATTTCTATTTAGCAGCCAGCTGGAACTTCATGATCAGCTAATCATGTCTTGAAACATCTGTCATGCCTCTGGAATTACCTTTTGATAAGAAAAAGTTGCGTTTTATGAATTACATATAGCGTTAGCTTCAGATGAGTAGTGGCATAACACAGTAGAACAGCTCTTACTTGCTACTTTACATAATGCAAGAAGGCAATAAGCAAAAATAGAGATGAGGTTGCCTTGCGAATGTTGTGTGCTAAACATCAAGTGCTCAATTGGACTAAAAGGCATAGCAGTGCAACGCTGAGCCATTTAAACTGTCATTTCTGAATGTCTGGGACCGGTAATCTTGTGAGAGGCATAAGTAGCCTAATGTGTCCTTCCCTTCATTATCCACTTACAATGTTATTTTTCCCCCCTGTGTCATAGGTGTGTTATAATAAGACTAAGCCTACCAGCTTGACACTGCATAAGTATATACAAAGAACTAACATTTCATTTGTATTTCATTCTACTAAATTGGCCATCGAGCTAGTCTTGCACAAGATTAGTGCTACTATGCTTACATTTAGTGTATCAAACCCCTCTCTTCTGTTGTTTCTGCAATTTATTGCTTCCTGAAGGTCTGGGTCATGGTATGGTTATAGATACAGCTAACATAAGTAAGTGTTGGGTCTTTGGAGAGAATGAGCTAGATTTTTATTTTATAATATTTATAATTTTGTGGGGATAAGGACAGGTGACAGAAACCAGGTATTTTGGATAAATTTACAGGCTTTAAAAAGATGCTTACAGATAGTATCAGATCTGTAGGCTTTTTTGTATCCAGCTGGGCACTGTCTTATCTTTGATTTGTCCTTATACTAACTTGAAAAGACCACTTATTTTGCTCTAAACTTTTTCTTATCTGAAGAATAAAAGTAATTCTTATGATCTCTGTTTATTATCAATAGCATGTCAGCTAGCTCTTCGAATTCATTTTTCTTGTCTTGTATGCTTGCACATTCTGAGTGAACTTTGTTAAAGCCAGTAAGTTAGTATTCTGTTGCCATACAGTTGAGTAAGTAGTCTTGTTTATGTTGGAGTGTTTTAAATACATGGTATTAACACTCGCCTGTAAATGGTTTTGAGAAAACCGTTTGTTGCTTGCTTGTTTTAGGGATTTGCTCAAACTGCAGTGGTTGGAAACAGTACGTTAAATGAGATAATGTGCGGAAGAGAACTGCATTTATGGGTGTCGTTCTGGATGCAATGAAAAAAAAGTTACAGGACATCAGCATCTGCTGCTGCGTGGGGAAAAAAAGTCCATTTTATACATTAACATGTTGGTCTAGGTAGACTGTATTTTTGCAGTCAAAGAACATGCTTAAATTGCAGTGTGGAGAGCACATTGAACAGTTTGGACACTGGAAGACATCTGTCTATGCATGTATTAGTGCTTATTCCAGAACTGTGATAGAGGTAAGTGCTTATAGATTAGTCGATTGATTCACTTGGTGATGGCAGCTCCCACTGGTTCTGGTTGCAGGAAAGATCATCACTCAGCAATCAAATAGCTGATCAGTCTACTCACCAGTGGGTGCCTTAAGGAGGTGGAGTGAAATACATAACGATGGCAGCTTACTGTGGGACTTTAAAACATAAATACAGTGACAAAAAAATGTCATCAGTCATTGTGTGTGTGTGGCTTTATAATCAGGGCTACAGAATATGTTAAATTTACTTAGTAAGTGCTAGAAGGTAGCAAAGTGAGATGCATCAGATCTGCATATCGCTGTTGCTTATTGCTGTGGTTGGGTCAGGCCCTTTTCCACCCTTTTCATTCTTCATTTGCTATTCAATAGCTGTCCCATCTGCTGTCCAGGTAAGAGGCTCTGTAGAAAATTAGGGTCTGCTCTGTAACTTGGATTTGTTGTTTGAACTTCAATGCTGACTGTATTTTTTTTCAAATCCATGAATTCCTGTCATGAAAGTCAATGCTCTAAATCAAGTATATTACAGAATCACAAGGTTGGAAAGGACCCATTGGATCATCGAGTCCAACCATTCCTAACACTCCCTAAACCACGTCCCTCAGCACTTCATCCACCCGTTCCTTAAACACCTCCAGGGAAGGTGACTCGACCACCTCCCTGGGCAGCCTGTTCCAGTACCCAGTGACTCTTTCTGTCGAGTGATTTTGTCATAGAAGGTGATCAGGTTAGTTTGGCAAGATCTGCCTTTTGTAAACCCATGTTGACTGGGCCTGATCACCCGGTTCTCTTGCATGTGCTTCATGATAGCACTCAAGATTACCTGTTCCATGACTTTCCCTGGCACTGAGACTGACAGGCCTGTAGTTCCCCGGATCCTCTCTGCAACCCTTCTTGTATATGGGCACAACATTAGCCAGCCTCCAGTCTAGTGGAACTTCCCCAGTCAGCCAGGACCTCTGGAAGATGATGGATAGGGTTTTGGAAAGGACATCCGCCAGCTCCTTCAATACTCTTGGGTGGATCCCATCCGGCCCCATAGACTTGTGGGTGTCTAGCTGGGCAAGCAAGTCTCTAACTATTAGTAGAAAAGGAAGCATTAGGAAATGAGCACAAAGCCAGAAGGGAATATTTGATACTCTCTTATGTTTCTTTTACTGTTAAATAGATTGGGTGCGATTACTCGGAGCAAGCGGTGTGACCAATAATGGCAATCTCACATTGAATGTAACTTTAGTGACTGCATTGTCAAGAATGATCCATTCAGTTCCAAAATGCAGATTGCTGCCTGCAGTTCTACATAAATGTCTAAGTTTATTCCTTTGTACATCTGCAGATTGGGGCTAAGATATCTGTTATACTTTCTGACTAATGGGTTTTTGAGTGACTGATGCTACCTGCATGCGTATGTCGTGTGCTTGATGCTGAAGCTTAAAGTTGATCCAGATGTTTAAAGTCAAAAGGACTCCCAGGATTATTAGTTACTTTATTCACAGGCCAGGCTAGTTCATCGTATGTGTTCATGCTTAACAGTAATATTTGTTCAAAAGTGAACAGCAGTTAGAACAATTACGCAGATTTGTAAAACTTACTGCCTTTATGGGAAACACGTATTTGGCATATAGGAAGAAACAAAGTCCTGCTTGTGAAAAACTGCCTGTCTAGAAAAGAGACATCAAGTGTGAACAAACATCTGTATGCTGCAGAAAAAAAACAAAGGGTTCTTTTTAGTTGAAAAGGATATTTCTTGATTGAAGAACATAGTCTATGGTAACTTTAAATTGACAAATGAACAGTTACTTCTACATTTGTTTTCCACACTTAATACCTTATAGTGGTTAGAAGAATGTGGATTCTGTCTTGGAATGTACATTTATATATTCAAGTATATTGTATTAAAACATGGATACAACCTGCAGTATCGCTAAAATGGTTCATGTTCGGGCTGTGAGACCATTCTTACTGTAAAACAAACCTTTATGGGGTTTTTACCTCTGCCTAGAAGCCTCTTAATCTTAACTCCCATCGAAATAAGTTATGCTAGTGTTCAGGCAGTGTAATAAATAGTTAGGATCTAAAATCAGTCCTGTTTTTTCTGGTTTTGTTTGGTTATACTGTAATAACAGCTAGAAGCTTTTAGAAATAGTTCACTTAATATGCAGGGTAAAAACAGTCTAGTCGGACTATCTCGCTTCCCTCTGAAATATTTATTCTTTTCTTAACTGCTCTAATGTTAAGGTTTGGGTCAGCAGACAAACATTTGTATTATTTGGCGATGTCTAAATGCCTTGAATTTTCTTAAGCATTTAACTTGAATTACACTTGACTTCAGTTCTTAATAAGTTTATTAAATGTTCACTGTTTTTATTTCAAGATGTTTAATATGCGATGCATTTCTTAAACAAAAAATGTGTACCTCTTTAGAATGCTTTGGAAAAATTGAAAATTTAATTGTAGGTGCTTATTATGAGCCTTAAAGATATTCCCATTTTTGCATTTGAATTTTGTTTCCTCATCTGATGGCGTATAGGGCAAGGTAAACGAAACGTGAGACTTGATAATGCTCCCCAAGGGATCTTGGTGATGACACCATGCCTAAGGAAGGAAATATTAGCAGTCCTTTCTGGATAATGATTACACAAACTCTTTTTTTTCTGTTCTTTTTTTTCTGCCTGGTTGGTTGCGTTGTATGAGTGGTTTTTGGTGTCTGGGTTCCCCCCCTTCTTTGCTTTTGCTCAGCAAGACCATATTTTAGTCCTGTTTTGATATGTGATATGTACGTGGGAGTGGGGGAACTTCAAGTCTTGAGATAACATAAAGAGTCCAGGTAAGTTGTCTCTTTTAACCAGCCACTTTAATATCTGAAATAAACTCCTTCAACTTCACTCAATTTGATAATAAAACATTTAGGTTTTTTTTTCTCTTTCCCCCTCCCCATGAGGAAACAGCTGAGTCTGGTCTTATAATAACTCAAACTGTTGGCTTTCAAAAATTAGCTTGAAATAACCTCCAGGAACATTATTTGGCCATCTTCAAGGCAGCTCCTAATATGCTTAATGCTTTTGAAAGTCAAATTAAATTTTTGCTTCATTCAAGTTGTATAGCTGGATAAGATGAATGGAAGTACCCTACTTGCACATAGCAGTCTATGTGAAATTGGTTTTGATCGTCTTCATGCGTATCTAAAATACACCTCCAATTTCTTTTCAGGATCTTGGGCTTATTCAGCTTTTATCATAATGGTTCATTAGCTTCATAGGCTTTTTCTTAAGAGTTGCAGACAATTTCCCATTTTCGCTGTTTTACATTAAATCACTTCGATTTTCTAAATGTAGTAAGGGGAGAGAACAAGTAAGAGTCACGGAAGGAAGGGTTGAGCAGTGTGGATGCATCATTTCTGCTTCACAGCATACTTCCCATATTGCCACGTTTTTGCCTCTGTCTGCAACTCTGCTAAATTTATCAAGTATTCCCAGTTCTTAGAGAATGTTTTAAGTATATGCTGCTGATGTGACTTCTTGTTGGTGCTCATTTATTTTGTGATCAATGGGTCTTTGCATGTGGATAGAGCCAAGAAAAGGTTTAAACCTTCACCTCACTGCAGTATATTGGGGTGTCCTGCTCTAAATCTCTTTGAAAAGCTAATAGGTACTCATTCAAATGATTTCACTACATGTAGCTGAAATGAAAAATATCGCTGCTCTATGGCATGTATATGGTATTAGGATGTACTTTCTAGTGCCTTTGGTGATGAGCTGTGTGGTGTTCTAGCTCTGTTTGCAGGTGCGGATGGTTGGAATTATTTTGAACCATGTATATAACTGCATGGAGACTTTTGTGGTTGCCCTCTGTCCTCAGAAAATTGGGTTTCTATTGGATAAAATTCTGCCTTTTCTCCAGTGTTCTCATGATCTGTTCTCAAATAATTATGAAGTTATAGTGCGAGTTATTTGCTCTTTTTCTTCATGGAAATCTGTATATTTGCGGTGTTTAGCACAAAAATTCAGCCCAGCTGTGGTGGGTTCACCCTAGCCAGCAGCTGAGCACCCACACACAGAGAAGGGAAAGAGCAGAAGCAAGAAAACCCGTGAGTTGAAACAAGACAGTTTAAAAACAGAAGGACAGAAAAACCAAGAAGTGCTGCATCCCATCCCACCAGCAGATCGGTGCTCAGCCAGTGTCCCAGTGACATCCTACCCCCTTCCTTCCTCTGCCCCCAGGTCTTACTGCCGAGCATGACATGTATAGCCTGGAATATCCCTTTGCTCCGTGCAGATCAGCTCTCCGGGCTATGTCCTCTCCTAGTCTTTTGCCCACCTTCTTTCTAGAAGGGCAGCGTGAGAAACGGAGAAGACCGCGATACTATGCAAGCACTGTTCAGTGGCAGCCAAAACACTGGCAACAACTTAGAAAGTGTTTCAAAGAGTTTCAGTGCTTTTTTGGGGTGTGTAATTTGCTCTTTAAGTGTATGGTTTTACCACTGTGATCTCGGTGCTTATGAGCTTGGTAACTTTGTCAGCAATTTTGGAAGAAGGCTCTTGCTCTATGCAAGAATGCAATGATCCCCTGATATTAACTGGCAGAGCAAAGCAAAAGCCAGAAAGATTACTTGTTTCAAAAACTGTTATCTTCAGTATTTATTAGTTTACCAGTAACGCGAGGTGATACGTTTCTTGAACAAAATTTATCTGTAAGCCAAATGTTTGTGTACTACGGTGTGTCTGACCTCTTCGTTAACCACTTCCATAAAACCTGTTATTAACCTGCTCTGGAGACTTTTAATACCTTTTGTTGCCATTACACTGCAAAGCAATTTAATGAAAAGCATGGTTTGTTTCTCCTGGTATTTAATCTTTGTAACACTTTTTGGCAGCTATATTTGTGGACTAACAAGTAGCTCCAGGCTAAACAACTCCTGCACTTTTGCGGTACCCACTGAACTGTATTCGTGAGGCATTGTATACGTCCTGTTGGTAGCAAGATCCGAGCCTTTAAGTATGATTTTTCAATGTGGGGAAACAAGATGAACTGCTGGTTACACAATAGTACAAATTATAGGGGAAGAAGGTGGTAAATGGTTTCGAAGGGTTTGCCAGAAAGATGTTTGTGCTGTGCTGAAGTCGTCTGTTTAATTAATGGTAGCCTGCTGTATCTCATTGGTTCTGTCTCGGAGCTTTATAAAAAGGAGTTCGGTTTGCAGTTCTCCTGGTGCTACTTTCTGTATGTATTTTCAAAAGCTATTTGTCTTACAATTACTTTTCTTATTCATCATCAATCAAGAAAGAGTGCAACAGATTTCACTCCACGTTAGAATAATGCGCAACTGGGAGACAGATGTTTTGTCATCTGAAAATGTGGTGGTGAGCATAGCTCCTTCAGAATATAAGGAATGCTCTGGTATCTGTTTATGCACAGTAATCGTCATTTTGTGAAGCCAATGCTCTTCTCAGTGCACAGGGAGAAGGAAATGTCTTTGGTGTGGGCAAATAAGTTAGGATGATTTCTGATGTTTTCAAGGTGATAAATATCTTGTTTGCATTTTTTTTTTTTGTTGCTATTCAGTTGTTAGAAAAGCGCTCAAAAAACCAAATTTAATTGATGGAAAACCAGTTCTTTTCTTTTTGAGAGTTTAATCTGTTTGAGTCTTTAATTCCTATTTTTTTAAGAGATCAGTTTTCAAAGCAATGGATCACAAAGATGAAGATGATGACAATTGCTAACAGTGAATAAGAAACAAGACTGTTGTTCTTGAAATGAAGCAATCATTGTTATGGGAGGTTCCTTTACAATAGAAAATTGAGATGAATGACCACAAAATCTTTTGTATTAATGGATTAACCTTCTAGTCTGTAATTAATATGCAGCCTTAGTTAAATAGTTTTTAATATGTCTTTATGATCGTTCTGCAGGGTGCTTAAAGAGGAATACTGAAGAATGGGAGAGATTTAATTTTTGTAGTTTGCGTTTTCTAGTTAAGAAAAAAATTGATGATCTTTCTTCAAAGATAAAAGGAAATATTCAAATTTTGGAGCAGAAGAGGTAAAATAAATGAAGAACTGAAACAGTAGCTATGATTTGCATAAGTTTTCACAATATTTTTTTTTTTGTGAAGTGGTAGTAAAATGGTAACGAATGATAAAAGAGCTCAGAACATGTATTTGAATTCCTGAATACTGCCTAAAGAAGCAGAGTGACTGGTGGGTTCTAAAGCGAGTTAGAGGTGCACTTTGGCATTAGGCTCTTGTGTTGGTGAATAGCCAGTCCTCATTCTCTACGACTTGTGGTGTATTTTCAAAATTGGCAGTTCAAACCCAAGTAGGATTTTTGATTTAAAGAGATCCCTTTTCACATTTGCATATTTTTTGGGTTTTTTTTCTTTACATCTCAGTTATCATCGCTTTGATTTTAATTGTTTCTATCTGCAAAGTGTGCTGTGAACACCTAATTAAAAAAAGGTTCCCTTTGAAAATGTTTCCAAGCAGCTTGCTCGGTGACCTGAGGCCCTCGTGGTGTTTGAGAGAGAGGAAGCACAGGATGTTGAGTGGTAGTATTTGTGCACTGGCAACCTTGCAATTGTTGCATAAAGCTGATGTTCCTTACTTTGATGGATTATAAGTGTATGTGTGTATAGTTGGGAGGTCAACAGATCTGATCCCCTCAGGCTGTGGCCAGGGAAGTCGTTAAGGTTTCTACTAAGTTAGAACACAATGAAAGACCCGGATGGTCATCTTGTAGCTGAATCTGTTTTTCTCCAGCATTTCTGCTGGGACTGAGATTTTGGAAATGACTGAACAGTAGAATAAGAAGAAGTCACAGAACTCACAAAGCCCTGAAGAAAAGGACAGAAGGACTGTGAAGTGATCGATGAGGACACAAAAAACTTTTAATGCAGTCTACCAGCCTAGTTTTAACTGCAGAACTAATTAAGATAGTGGGAATATGCAGCTGAGAAGAGAAACTGTGAACCCGAGATTCTGCAAGTAGGTGGGATGATCCTGAGCACCGCACCAGCGCCCAAAACCAAGGAGAAATTATGGTCAAAATTATAAAGAAAACTGAGGCCATTGTTGATTTTTTTCAGTGCATGGTCCAGATTTCAACATTTCTAAAAGTAGCTTGAGAAGCGTGAGTGCTTTGGGACAACCTGTGTGTTTGTTTGCAGTGGGTGCCACGTGCCTTCCTTGCTGAAGTGGCGTAGCGCCAGCGTGGCTCTGTAGCTTTCGGACAGCGGGGGTAAAAGGCAGCATGAACCTGTGTCTGATTGCACCTATTGTGGTAGACGGCTCCTGTTCCACAGCCCCAGCGCTGTCCTGTAGCTCTTTTCAGATGGATAGAAGAGTTGCTTCCCAGTGGTATGTGATGGCAAACTTCCTGAAATACGTCGTACCCAATATGACTTTAAAAATAGATGACAGAATTTTGACTTTGCTTCTTCTGCTGCCTTGCTTTGTGCAACTTGGATCCTGTCTTTTAAAGGGCTACAATGAATAATTTGCAAGGCACTAAACCTTCAAGTTTATTTTAGTTTCACAAAATGAATTCTTGAAAGGACTTATTTGCATAGTGCATTTTTGGTTGTTTTAAGATAAAACCACAATTGAACAGGAAATAGGACTATCCAAGAGAAATGAAGCAAGAGGCTTTCGAGTCGGGAGCATAGCTGTTTGCAGGAATTCTGTGCTGGGATACAACATCAAAATCACTTGAGGTTGTGAGACTTAAATGACTTTCTCATCTTCAAGATGTATTTGCAATGTAAACGTAGGAGATACTTATAAAAGGCAATAGATCTAAACAAGGAAGCGCAGCCCCCGTGTTCTTCCATGCAGGTATAAGAAGGTTTCAGAAAACATGGAAGAAATGGTATGGGATCATGAGAGAAAAGGCTAGGAAAGCATAGCATAGCAATCTTACAAAATCTTGAGGGGGGGGGGGGGAAAAAAAACCCTACCTACCTCTTTTTCTCTTTTCTCAGTATTTCTAAACTGCTGTGGAAAATTTAGCCATAATTTTAGATAGTCAAGAAACATTTCTTGCCTGGTATGGTTCAGTGTCATTCTTCGGTGTGTCTTGTAGTACCTGATATCTATCTTTTAGTCCTCATGGTGGATGGGGATAATGAGGAGGAGTTATAATAGTAAAGAAGAATAAGACTGCTCTCCTGATTTGTAGGGAATGGATAAATCCCGAGGATTTGGTGATACCACAGACCAAAAAGTAGTGTTTTGATGATTAAGAAATACTGTGGCTGTAGGCTTTGGGATCTTGCAGCATTGTAGCAAAAGATATATGTAAATTGCAGGGAACTGTTGAGTTTAAATTGATAAAATTATTAAGATAATGGAATTTAAATACTTCAGAACTGGTTTGTGGTAGACTGAACAGCTAAGCATAAGGGCTGAGTAAGCTGAACTATTTCTGGGGCATATGTACTTGCACAGCTTTTGAAGGCAGATTATTTAGTCTGCTTTGAAAAAGCTCCAGGAACCTAAAAATAAGGAAGATATTTTTATCTGTTTTTTCAGTCAGCAAATTCTACATGAGCACAACTGATTTTATTTATTTATTTATTTATTTATTTATTTATTCTTTATTTCAACCACAGTGTTTGAGGGTGTGTTGTCCGCACTGTGAGCAACAGATGAAACTTTGGGAAAAATCACAAACAAGCCTCATCTTTTTTTTTGCAGTGCGTTGTCCTGTGAAATCTCTCATCCTGATTTTCCATGTAATACATTTTGGGCTCTAACCTGGTTTGGAGGCACAGCCTGTGCTGACGCAGGAATTCTGAAAGTCAACCAAGGTAGAATGGACAGGCAACCAACATGATCGCCTGACATTAAGTCCATCTCCTCTCCTTTTATGCCTGTGGATATTTACTGTTTGTACCTGACACTATGGGTATTTATGGGTGTTTGTGTGTGTGTGTGTGTGTGTGTGTGTATAGGCTTATTAACGCCCCCTCTGTGTAGGGTAGGGAACATAGAGAGACTGGAAAAGTGAACAGACTTCTTGCAATACAACATGGTGTTCATTGAGACTGGTGATTTATTTCTCTGCTTAGGAAGATATCAAATATTTTCTTTTACTGATAATAACTATAGCAATATTTTGTCAGTTTTGAGCGTCTCGCAGTAAGTCATATATAAAAGCCTGATTGGAAGATGACAGTTGAAAATGAAAAATATTGTCAAATATCTTGGTTCACATTATGTAGTACAAACCAAATAATAAATACCTGTCTTAAAATCATCTTTTGCTTGGGCAGGGAAAAAGTCTGTCCTTATGCATTCAGGTGGCATAAAACTGCTTATCTAGGCAGGACAGTGCCATCAAATTGCTATTTTGGTGCCTTTGGAAACAGAGTGAAAGAGTATACCAAGGAGATAAAGCTGTTAGTCACTGAAACCACTTGAACAGCACTGAATAAGCCATGTTAATGTAACTCCAAGGATACATGATGTCTGGAAACCTGTCTAGAAATCTGCTGCACTCTCCTTATATATGTGACTGTGATATGAAGTAATAAATAAAAAAAATAGTTAGGGGACCTTCAGTTTTGGAAGCACAAGCTTCATCCTGCAATTTGAAACCCATTTTGCTGTATTTTATAGCAGCACTTGTGTCGGGTCAGTAACGCAGGCAACTATTTAATACGTAAATATGTGTGTGTGTATATATATATATATAAAAATATATTAATAAGGCATTGAAACTTGCTGAACTTTGCCATTCTTTTGTGTACATGAACTTTTTAAAGAACCATTTATATTTATTGATACATGTGTGAATTCTCTTAATTCATCTGTGATGTGTGACAATTCGGAGTCATTGCTTTTATAATGAAAAGCATGCGAGGATGAGGCTGTTACACTCTCACAATTGCAATTTTTCTGTGACCCCCAAAACCAGCAAAAGGCTGTATTTTGCGAATTATGAGATAAATGAAGTTTTTTAAATTGTGTGTTAGTGGATTTTAACACTTGGTTATTTTAAAGTATTAATAGTATGTGAGTGTTTTGAAAGAGTGCAGGTAGGAAAGGACATAACGCACCGGTCAAATTCTTACCTGTAATGGATGTTTTTCTTCATAAACTAGAACTTTAGTATTTGATTTATGCTGTTGTTATGATTACACAATTATTTGAGCCTTCTTGATGTCAAACTTCTTTAGTTTATCAAATTATATTAGATCTTGCTTCATCATTTTAAAATCTGCTTTGCCGCCAGAGAAGTTTCCTTTGAGCAAACATCTGGTGCCACTCAATACCACAGTTTTTCTGTCCAGGTAACCTTTGCACTGTTGTTCAAATCAACATTTAAATTCTGTCTAAGTTTTAGTTTACAAATGATCTTTTGCACTTTTGTTTTTCATGGCATTTTCATATCCTTTCTATTTGTTCATGGTTAACTAAACTTTCATTTGAGGTCCGTAAGCATTGTACTGAAATTGATAATGTGTTTGGGTAAGATTTTATTTTGCTTGAGTAGTGAGTTGAGAAGGTAATCAATGCTTCTGTATTTTTACTGGATGAGGCATAGAACTATTTACATCATTGAGTATTTCTCATTTTATCTTCCTTTACTCACACAATAATGAATTCATCACATATGTCAGACAAGTATGTTATTTCATACTGAGCAATCAATATTAATTTTAAAATGTTTCTTTTTGTGCAACTGCAAGGAGATCAATTCCTATATAACAGCTTGGTTTTGAATGTCCATATGTCTTTGTTACTGTGTTTAAGAAAACTCAGATGCTACTGACGTGACCTGAATAAGAAGTCTTCTCATATGAAGTTAATTCCTTAAAATATGAGGCTTTGGAAAACTTAAAAACTTATGTGTAGCTTTTATGCATTGAAGTGCTTAAGAAGCAATTTCAGAAATCAAACTATCCTTAACTATTTAAGTAAAAGCAGCTGATTTTGCAAGTCAGCAGCATGAGTCAATTAATAGGTGAAAATTGTTTATTAAATCCGAAGGAAAACGCAGTGCCTCTTTTTGGGGATTTGCCACTGCCACTGAGAGAATGCTCTTCGGGAATGAAGGTTTGGACTGTAGTATTTATGGTTTTAAGCATATCTTGGTGTGTTCCTTAGGATGTATTTGTAGGTTTTTATACAACTTGTGAGCACTTATTGTTTTGTGAGAATTCTAGCGTCTGTGGGAATTCATTTTGCGTATTGAGTGTGTAAAACCAGAGGCCATACGTTCATTACCAAATATTGCACCCGGAACTCACAGTTTCTTATTTATTTTCTTTACTTGCTGTCTGTAGCTCTTCTCAAAAGTGTTCACAACTGCTGGAGTGCTTTTGTGCGTTTTACCAATCAGTTACCTGAGGCGATGTCTCTGAGAGGAGTTCCCGGTGTCAGTGGTTTGACAGTTAACCAGTTGTGTTTGTGTTTTGGGTAGGTTTTTCATTCCCGTTGAGTGCTCCAAGTGTTTGCTGAATACATTATGAAGCCACTGGAAATAATAAGGAAAATCAAGGGCAATCTTGTAGTGCCTTCCCACCAGAGACAGCGTTGTGTCTGCATGAAGAGCAGTTACGCTCCTTGCATTTTTGTTTCTTTGCGATGTGCATAGAGTGCTTCAAAATCGGTTTGTTTTCTTCGATTTTATTATACTTGTCCTTTGTCTTAGAAATATCAAGACTTTTGGTTTATATTTGCTGTAGTCTTTCAAGTATCAAGTATGAGTTCTCCCAGTTATTGCTCTGCCTAAGCTTGTAAGAAATGCAATTAAATTTTGCCGAATTTTCACATTTTCTTTAAAGCTTTAGATAGATGACTCAGTATATTAGGAAATGGGAACTGTTACTGTTTGCAAGTGACTGCTGGTATTATAGTTTTTTCTTCTACTTAATTTATATAATAGATTAGAATGTATTTGTACACTGGTTAAAGCTGTTTCGACTTATTTACTGGTGGTCCTATTGTACTACCTCTAAGATTTTTAGGACAACATATGTTAGTTATTCTTCAGTAAGAAAGCATTCTTAAAACGTCATTTCTGTGAGGAGATATTCATCACGTTGATTGTTCTGAATAGCCCCGGTGTTGAATTTGTGCAGAAGGCTTACTAAGTTGACTCAAGGAGATTTCATTAAATTAAATGTCTATCTGTAAATGGTACCTCTGGATTTAGTGTAATCTGTCTTTTATCTGTAATGATAAAACATTTCTACAGTTGCTTTTTGCTTTGAGCTAGGATCCTAAAATGCTAATTGCTAACTGTGTAAGTCATACATGTAATGGTTAATTTAATGTTTATGTCTATTTGTTCATGAATTAAGCTGTCAAAGACAAACAGTATATGTTGCGTTCATATAAAGTAAGGGAAGCTATTCTATGATTTCTTAGTAGGAAACTGTGACAAAGTTGTTATGCATTGGGAGTCTGCAATGTCTCCGAAGCCTTAAGCAGCCCAACCAGCTGTTTAGGAGTGACACACTAAGGATGTTTCTCTTTGCCTCCACCCCCAAGTAAGGACAACTCTTGGAAGTCATAAATGCATTGTTGTGACTTGTGGATTTGGAGCATGCAGTTAATGTATCTTACATTTTCTTTGTGAATATTGAGGCCAGGGGAATAAGTTTTTTTTCTAAGCCTTCTTCCCCACCTTGAAAACTGAAACGGCCTTATGATGATGTGGCTCATAATTCTGAGCAATGAGGCAAACCAGAGTCCTGAAATACCACAATTCATAACACTGATTTAGGCAACACAGTTGGAGATCATCAACACTTGGTCATCTAAAGGGCGTAGTTGGCAGCTTGAAACTCTCCGATTGCTTTATAGTGTCATGAGATAGGTATATCCTGGGAAGTGTTAAAGCGAGCTTCCCTCGCCCGTCGCAAGTGGCGCCCAACGTGGGGCCCCCAATCCCTGTTTCCACCGGACGGCGAGCTCGGCAAAGCACTGGTAGCAGCGACCAGAGGGTGGAAGATCGGCAACACTGAATCAGTACTTACGATCCGCGCCTGAACGCGGATAAGAAAAGAAGGGGTTCGCCGGCCGAGTAAGAAGACTACCCAGATGCACAGAGTGAAAGGCTGCATCTTATATGACCGGATAACGAAAGAGGGTCACGGAAAAGTGCGCAATGGAAAGAGAGGTAGCATTTGAAATTTTACAACGCTTTTTAGAAAAGCGGAGAGTAGGTCCAATTAAGGACTTAATAGACGAGTGGAGAAATTATGGAGATTGTTTGTAAAAGTCGGGAAAAGCGCCGGGATGCAGCGACCGGAGGGCGAAGATTAAGAGCTTATGATTTCGTTAGGGATCGTCACGCTCTAGTCCGAACGCCTGGATCGTACAAAAGGGATCCGCCGCCCAACATCATAAGCCTTTGGAGAGATAAGACAGAACAGGGCTGCACGAAAGAAGTCACGACGAGCTGCAGCCACTTGGTATGAGGGAAAGACATGGAAGCATAAAATATTGACTGCAGTTCCAGAGGATTCCTTACAGACCCTTGAACTGACAGCTGTTGTCTGGTCCTTTTCTCAGTGGATGCATCATGATCTGAATGTAGTAACGGACTCCATGTATGTTGCCAATATAGTGAATCGTGTAGAAGATGCTCGGATAAAAGAAATACACAATCAACGGTTGTTTGATTTAATTCGACAACTACAATCAGCTATTCGACAACGAACGTGCCCTTTTTGCATAGTACATACTAGAAGTCATATGTGGGCAGAAGGACTTGGAGAAGGAAATTATAGAGCAGATCAACTTGTATCTTTGCCCGCACCACTGAGCGATTTTGTGAAGGCACGAGAAGCTCATAATGCTTTTCACCAAAATGCACGAGGACTACATCAACAATTCAACATTACAATGGAGGAAGCAAAAGGAATTGTCCGCGCTTGCCCCACATGCACTCATCATGGACCTGGTTTAGGGTTAGGTGTAAATCCAAGAGGTCTCAGATCTCAAGAATTATGGCAAATGGACGTGACCCATTTTGCTGCATTCGGCAGATGGAAATATGTACATGTCACCATAGACACTTATAGCAAATATATATGGGCCTCTGCGCAAACGGGTGAAAAGGCACTCCATGTTATAAGACATTTAACACAATGTTTTGCCATCATGGGAGTGCCTCAGGTGATAAAAACGGATAATGGTCCAGCATATACTAGCATGAGGGTTTGACGATTTTTACAAACATGGGGAGTACGGCATACTACTGGTATTCCACATTCCCCCACAGGTCAAGCTATTATTGAAAGGGCTCATCAAACCCTAAAGCAATATCTTCAAAAATTTATGGATCTATCTGATGTTCAAGAACGATTAGCAAAGACTCTCTTTGTTTTAAACCATCTATGTATATTTGGAGATCAGAAAGAACCAGCAGCATGGATCCATAGTCATGATAGTGATGAGCAAAAGAATCCACCAATGTTTGTTATGTACAGAGATCTAACAACGGGAACCTGGATGGGGCCAGCAGAAGTTAAGTATATGGGTAGGGGTTATATGTGTGTGCTTACCCCCACAGGACCAAAATGGATTCCCAGTTGTTGGACTAAAGCTTCTGTAACTCCTGATACCCCATCTGGCTCTGACATTGATAATACTGTTGATCAGCAGGAAACCGCTCGAGAGTAAGCAGAAATTTGAATAAATATCTATGCAACGGTTGCACAACATCCTGACAGAGGAAGACAAGAGAAGAATAGAAGAAAAGCTGCCGCTGATTCTGCGACCATTGCTGGCACAATTGAAAGGATGCTCAAAAGCTATTGACAGGACGTTGAAGCACTGCCAGACTTTTGAGGGACTAACCATTACCATTGAACAGTTATTGGAATTTTCTATACAAGGACCAGCGTGGAAAAATTGTCTAGACTGTAATAGTCCATGTTGCGCCGCTTGGGTAGCTTTAAATTGCGGGGGCTGTGGTAAGATTTTCTGGATAGAACAATCTTTTGTGCGGGCTTTATGGTGTAGCAAATATGAATTTAATCATAACTTTAATAACTGGTAGAGAGACCTACAGAAACAAACAGGACTAGCAATGACCGCGGCTTTAGCACTACATGAAGCACCTGAGCAGAAAATATTAGCTTACTACCGTCGGGAATTGAAAAGCATTGTTAAAAGGATTATAATCCAGAACAGATCATACGTTGTCTCAATAAGATGTAAAAAGGTGGTGCCCATAACACAGCATTCCGTGGTAGGGCCCATTATAGGGGATCCTGACAAAGAATTGGATCAGTGTTTAAGCAAATTGCAGGAGTTAAAACTGCAACGATTAGGAACAGTAAGATTTAAAAGAAATAAGAGAAGAAAGAGAGGGGAAGAAAAATGAGGCTTAGTTGTATTATATCGCTTGGTGCTGTGATAGCCAGCGCAGTAGGAATCACACGCTTTAATCAGCCAAGAGATAACATCTGGGTAACATTAGCAAGCCAAACTAATCAATCGCCGCTTTGCCTTAGCTTAGGAGGGGTTACTAATCCTTTTCGAACCTGCCTGATAGGTTTGCCTGTTTGGTCCCCAGGGGAATTTTGTGGTTTTGTGAAGTGCAAATGCCAGTTTATCCAATGCCAAACAGGGGGGTTGAAATTGCCCCCCGGGAATTTGTGGAGACAGGGCTTGGAACGGCATACCGGCAAAACCACAAGGAGGGCCTTGTTATTTGGGAAAACTATCACTGTTTCACCCCAATTTATCTTTAATAATGCATTGGAGCCAAAGCACGAGCAGAGCAAGACGTAGTGTACACGAGTTAGACTGTGATAAAATAGGAGACGCCAAGTTTTGGAGTGAGTTTAAACAAGTAGCAATTGCAGCCGTATTACCTGGAGCTGCGGCTAACAAAGCAATGAATTTAGCAAAGCAACTGGGATGTTGGGCCAAGGACGAATTAAATAAGACATCAGATATTTTAGATATGCTCACTACAGATGTGCAAAGTGCTAATCACGCGGTGCTTCAAAATAGAGCTGCTATAGACTTTTCGCTGTTAGCGCAAGGACATGGGTGTGAGGAATTTGAAGGTATGTGTTGCATGAACTTTTCCGATCATTCTACATCCATCCATGCTAAAATAAAAGAATTGCAACAAGGCCTTCACCGCCTTACACAAGAAGAAGGATGGGGAATCGATAGCTGGTTACAATCAATCTTTGGATCCCTATCCCCTTGGCTCCTATCGATAATTAAGGAAGCATTGCGCTGGTTTGGGCTGATATTATTGCTCGTAGTTGTATGTAAGATAGGTTACAATTGTATTATGCGCAATATAATGAAAAATCAAAATGCTTTGCTTGCTCAAAAAGAAAAAGGGGGAACTGTTGGAGAATGGATGCTTGAATGGCTAACTGAACAAGGCCATGGATCTATGGAAAGGCTGTGTGAGACACGGTTATCATGAGGCTTTTGTTTAGCATGAGTATCTCAGTGGAAACTTATCAGCTGCAAGGAAGATGTACCAGAAGTATGTTAAAACATGCTGATAAGGAAGAATGTGAAGATCAAATGGATCTGGAGATAAGCTGAACAAACAACTTGAAGGAAGCAGAAAGCAGGAACATATCTTGGGCCCCCCAGTTGTATCCGCAAGTAGAAGGGAATAAGATTAAATGAATATAGTAGTAGCCAATGATTGTTTGACAAATGTATAACCAAACCAATCAAGTTTAGGGAATGACTAAGCAAAATGTAGTAAAAGGTATATAAACCGCAACTGTAATCAATAAAGTTGAAGCTTGCTTTATCACTCATATTGAGTCGTCTGCTTGCTTCCCTCGCCCGTCGCACAGCAGTGCGATGTGCTAGGGACATAGGCAAGGTTAATAGATGGATGTGATTTCTCTTATTATCCCCTCCCAGTATCTCCTTCATTCCTTTCCTGCTACCGTCATCTCTTCAACTATTCCCTTCCTTGTGGATACTGTATATTCCTCTTACTCTTAAGTTGCGTTTAGTTTTGCAAAACCACTGCTTTTAAGATCTAAAGATGACATTTTGTGGCAGAAGATTTCCAGTATGTCCAACTGGCTTTAGAACCGCCAAGCTTGTTAAAATATTCCTTACGAACAAACTTGTTGAAGTGTAATTTTGGTCAATCGGTATCCTAAAGTAACAGCAACAAATCCAGAAACTTCGAATATGCCAAGAAAATGACAACATTAAGAGGAATGCAATTCATTTTGATAAGCCACAAAACTTGAAATATGTTAAAAATCCCCCAAACAAATAAAAACTAGATAGCAAGATATTTCCTCCATCACCAAAGCGCAATATACTCTTCAATGTAAAAAACGGGAGAGGAGAAAGTTATTTGCTATAAATAGAAAAAAATATTTTATAGCACATTTATAGTGTTGATCTTTCAGTTGTCAGGAAGTCCTGCGGTCAGCGTGTTTTGGGTATTTTGAAAACAAGCTACTTTTATTTTATGGAACTTTTAAAAAATGTGAAATTATTTCAGTTTTCTGGAATAATCATTATTAATTATTGGCTTAACAAAACAATTTAAGCAATGAAGGATAACGAACCATGAAGTTTTAATTTTCCTTTTTTAATTGAGTTATTAATTAGTACCCCTCCACAGCTGGTAACTCCCCACTTGCTTTTTGTTGCTTCTGTATCCAAGACAGTGTGAGGAACCTAATCTATCTTAGTTATTCCAAAAAGACACTTCCATGAATCAAATCTATAGGTGATTATGTTCTAACTCTGCTGGGGCTTCTGCGAGAGCATAATAATTATGTCAGTAGTTAACGATGAGGCAAGAAATATTGGAATGCCAGCAATGGTTGTCTAAGAGGAATAGAAGTAGTATCCTGTGTTTCCTGAAATTTTAAGTCCTGCCACCTTACTGAGGGTAGCGCTTGTGGTCACCTTATCCTGTAAGAGCATTGGCAAGAGCTTGGTTTGATATTTTTGTATGAACAATGTTGAGCTCTTGTTATCTGTAATAATTAATATCGAATCATCTATTTCATCTAGCTGCAGGCTTTGTTAATAGATTTTATTTTGCTGCTGTCTTAAAGTGTATGTTTTACTCCTAATTAAGAATTTAAGCTAAGAGCTCTTAATTCTCTCTTGTGAACTTCATGGAGTTGAAAGTGCAGGTTATTGGGTCATGGAAGTTCTTTGGTTGTATGGAAATGCCAGAACGAGGGTTAAATGTACTTGAATTGCCTGTAAACTGTGTGCAATGGGGAATGATTGTAGTATTCCACTTGCCTATGGGATGCAGGACTAAGCCCTCAAACGGAGATTATCCACTAAAACAAATTTGGATTTCTACTTACTGTATTTATTCCAAGTTTTTGTACTAAACATAGACTTCTTGCCTTTTCTGTCTTGCATCATAATCAGTTTTTAAAGCAATGTGTGATGTAGTAGAGGATGGATGGTGATGCTGTCTTAATTTACTTAAAGTACATGTTAATGTAATAGAGAAGTATTCAGCAGCAATTTGCAGGGTCTGAAATTCCTTTAAATGCCTTTTGATCTATTCAGAACAACCACGTGTTTAAGCAACAAAAATAGAAATAAAGGTACATCTTTAAATGGTAGCATGATCTTGAATTAGTGAAATCACAGTAGTTGTGGATATGTAGTGCAGGGAAGCAGTAGTTGGTGACTCTTGTCTAAGGGGGAAATCTGAGTTAGAATTTATATGCGCTAATTTTTTTTCTTTACACAAAGCTAGTTCTTAATAGAAAAGACACAGAGGTTCAGGAGGCTTTGGGAAGTAATTATTTGCAGTTCCTCATCCTCTTGAAGACCTTTCACCCCTATCCAAACTTTCACATAATCTAAGGCAGCAGCCGTTGACCGATTTACAGCATCAGGTTATGGTGCCTAAGGGAACGTATGCCAAGCGTAAATTGATAAGACAGGCTGGTGAATTATGAGAGACGGATTGATTTATGTGCCAGATCTCAGCTTTTTAAATTGAAGGCATGTCTTTCTATCACTTAGATGTCAGTCACTTTAGATGGACCTGGAGCAGGAAGAGGTAGGGTTTAAACCTTAAAATGATGTGGCTCATTCCTCTGTAGGGATTCTGGGTTCACATAGTTACATGTGTACATGCATGTGGAGAAGATACTTAGACGCTGTATGTATTTGTTGGCTTCTTAAAAGCTTCAGGAACAAACCATGGTAATGGTTCTGGTAAAACTTGATTTTGGCTTTAAGCGTGCAGAAAGAGCCTGAACTCCCTCTGTGCTTAGATGGTGATAGCTGCTCAGTGTTGAATTTTTAGATAATTAATTCAGGGAAGGGATATGTTGAGGACATGTTGGCTCACACGTCGTAAAGGAAAAATGCTAGGAAACAAATTTTTTTTTTTGTTTTAATAAAAACAGCAACTTGAATATTGACGTGTTCCCTTTTGTAAGGTAGCGTATTTTTACAATTCACAGCAATGTATTGCAGCTGTTCCTGAATGATCATAGTATTAACTGATACCCTGAGATGCTCTGTTATCAAGAGGTTACTTTTCTGCTCACTTAACTTCATCTCCTTGATTTGGTGTGTCCTAACTGTTTGCATTGCTTTGATAGATTTGAACACTCCTAGAATCTAGCCTTGCTCTCTTGCCTCTTTCCACCACTCGCCCACCAAGGAATCTCTACACTGCTTTACTAGGCAGTATTTTGCCTTAAGATGTTACTCTTCCATAGATACAGCTACTATAATGGTCCCTGTGACAATTGGCAGGGTTACATGCTGTTTGTCAGCCCTGGAGAAAGGGTGGCTTAAGATGCGAGACCCTGGTTGTGAAACAGACCACATACAGCTTTTCCCCAGTATGTTTCTGGTTGTTCCATGCCCTCTGTGTCCTTTGGCCTGGTGGCCAGGCAGGATAGAACAGAGACTGGGCTGAAAGATTTAGTATGGATTTATACCCCATTACAAGCGAAGCACGTACAGAGCAACGTCAAGTTAGATTCTGGTGCATGAGAGCACCATGGGATAAACCCCACTCTGCAGTGGTGACAGAAGCTTTCAGGCTGCCACCATCAGCCCTTTGCCTCTGCGACTTTATCACCGCTGCTGGAGTCCGGGGGGAAGGATAATGCAATCGAAATCCACAAATCACAGTGGAAACACAGACGTATTCTCCCAGTCCTGCTTCATGTTTTCTTGTTATGTATATGTCATTAGCGTCATGTCATGTTGGTTTTATGGGATAAATTCAGGTAAGCGTCTTAGCCTTCAACAAGACTTGCCGGGTGGGTCCTTGAAGTTTACATTGCCTTTAACCTCAGGTGGTTTTAGTGATATATGTGTTCTCTGTGCTGTACTGGAGGCAGTCTATTAAAGAAGTTTTCGAATCAATACTAATGAAGTTTCCTTCATATTCATAAATCTGTTACAAAAACTGATTTATAAATGCCAAATTTGATTAATATGTTTACATTCCTTTAGCCACGTAGAAAGCATTTACGATATTGATGCAATGTAAATCAAATCTCATTCCTAGCTTCCTAAAGGTTTTTTTTTTCTTGTTACTGCTACTTCCTTTTTGTGGAAGGGAATTTGGTTGGGCTTTATGTTCCAGAATTGTAATGAACTACCTTCGTTATTGCTTGTACCAAGCATGGATATAGAGCAGGCTATCTAGTTCTTCCACAAGACTCTTTAAATAGGAAATAGCCCAGTAAGAGTTTTAAAAGCATAATGAAAACCTCATTCAGTTTCCTGTCAGTTTTCAGAGCTTTAAGTGGCTTCTGATTTGCACAAGATTGGAACAGCATTGAAGAATTACAGTAACTAAGTGAAACACTCATTAGTTTTGCAATTTTCTGATAGCATCCCTTGTAATTTCTTGTAATGCATTTGTAGCCAAGTACAATGACAAATGTCAAGGCTCATTGTACCAGTTCTACGCACATCAGCGCTAGACTGGGAGCTGTAATGTCAGCTTCTATCATGGGAAAAGCTAGTGCAACAGCTTGATGTTTTCCCATTGCTAGTTATGTTATAGAAAGAATAATTTTTTTTAGGCAAGAGAAGAATGCAGAAAATAATTGCTTTACAGAGTTATTTTTATTATTTTAAGATTTTATTTTTGTACATTGTAGAAATTCCAATAATAAAAAGTAAGCCTGAGAGGCTCGTTAAGGATTTAACTTGACATTAGCAAATGAATTCTGGATATCCATTAGGTATTTGCCACAACAAACTACAGAAGGCTAGTGGTTATTAGTTAGAGCAAAAGCATAGGTACTTTTACACTGGCCTTGTGGAGCTTGCTTCCTTGAATTACTTTAATAAATAGTCATGTGCAACAGTAAACTACAATAATACCCTCATAATAATGTGGTAGGAAATGCTGATCTGTATTTGGGATAAAAAGAAATGAGTGACTCTGTGAAAGTCTAAACCATATACAGTTTAGTAAATGCCTGAAAAAGTGATTACATGCAATGCAGTTTATCTGAAGTAAATAAATGCAGTCTTGCTGTTGATCCCTGTGACTCTCCTGGAACATACTTTGCGCCTATTCTGTAAAGCTGAAAGAAGGTTCATGTGACTGTGAACAGAGATTTATGAACACGGATAATTGCTTGAAGCTGATATTTTCTCTGTTCTTGCCGTTGTGTTACTTGGTTGGAAGCAACTACATTGATTTTAGTAGTTGAAAAAAAAAAAATCTTTCTTTTTGTAAAGCTGCAATAACTTTAGAGTCGTTATGCATTTAGTGATTGGTGAAAGAAAGAAGCCTTTAGTAAAACAATAGTTAGTAGATTTCATCTGATTTTGTTAGTTAACACTGCTCTGAATTGCAAGTGACCGAAAAAAATACCTTCTGCAAAGATTTACTGGTCAGAATGTTAATGATAGTCATAGGCCCTGAACTTGTCCTTCTGCTGTTGCTTTTTATTCCTCTCTGGGCCTGTTTCATGCCTGGTGCTCATATAGCCTCTCTATCTCCATTGTTTTTCTGGCTTCATTTATTTTCTACCATTTCTAGTATTGCTACTTCAGTTGTTACTGAGAACGTCCCTACGTCATTCATTTTCCTCACTCGTTTTGTCTCCCAATTTTATTCTCTTCATACCCCTCTTAAGAACTGTGTGAAGATTAGTAGGCTTAAATTTCTAACTAATGAGATTAGTATATAAATAATTAATGGTTATTTTGATGTACAGTTGAGTTACTGATGTGCATGACATGATTTATGGGTTATATGTAGCACAGTTTGTTGTTGTGGACATAGCTCAAACGTGATGTATTTATTGTGATAATATAATTTCACCTGTTAAATAGAAAAACAAGTGGTATCGCCATGTTTTAGCTAAGGTCTGGCTAGTAAAATTACAGAAAATGCCTGTTTTATGCTTATAATAGATTAGGTATTATCATTGTGAAAAAAACAAGACTCTTAAGAAGAGAGAGAGAAAAAAGTCTATGTTCAAATAAAGAAAGGACTTTTTGTGACATTTAGAAACGTGTCAAATCTCCAGCATTCTTGCTGCTCAATGGAAAAACCCAGATCTTCTTAGTTATTCTTCTCCAAAGTATTTAATTAAAAATCCAAGTCCATTGCAGTACTGTCTGGTCATAATTTTTTCTGACCTATACTTGAGAGAATTTGCATAGTATAAAGGGTTAGGACATCTGCTTTTTGTGAAGATTTATTGATACAGCTAAAGAGCTTTGCTTGAACTTCATGAAAAAAGGGTTTAATTTTTACTTAGCTATGCAATTAGTTGAATGATTTATCAACAAATTTACAATCATGACCTTTTTTAATAATAAAAACTGGAATGATTTTTTTTTTTCTGATACCTTTCCTTTGGGAAAGCTCTATTTTGGAGTATTGTCCTTATAAGCAAAGTTCTGTAACAGTAGTTTAATTTTTTTAGTTTAATTTTTGTATACAGGAGAACTAATGTAACTTCTGAAGCAGATGGGATGCATGTAATCACTTAACGTCATATATTTCTTTAAAATGGCTAAATGTTTTAAAATTTCACAATATATTCTGTGCATCATGCAAATACAAGGTTAGATGAATTATGTCTAAAAATATTGTCATGCATCTGGATTATTTTTAGACTCGAAGGCATAGCACAGAAAGGAACGTGGCACAGGTTTAGAAGTCACATTGTGAATTTTGCAAGGCATGCTGTAAAATGTTGTTCTGATTTGAGAAATGTTCATTTTCGCCATAGTTGTTCTCTTTTAACCTCTGAAACACATTGGTATAGATCTTCATCACCAGTCAGGGTTGTTTTGCAGAATTGTGCTTGTTTTTTCAATACAAGGACAAAGCGTAACGTGTGTTTGGGTAATTATTAGATGCATTTAAAAATAATACTTAAAAAAAAAACCCTTGTTTTTTTGAGTTTTCTAAGTGGCATAAAAAAACTGAAGCTGTCATAAAATTGCAGAAAGGAAACCAAACTGAAACGGAGCCATTAATAATGTTATCATATATAGGCCTCCTAGCTTGTAACATTATTAGCTGTTTCAGCGTATTCTTGGTGAAACAATGCTTGCCTTAATCACATTTGATGTCAGCAGGACATGCATATTTCTTGAATGACATTTCCAATGAGTAGACATCAAATTTTGAAATAAAATACAAAGGAATGTCTAGTTCTTAATTTCACCCATGCTCAGAATGGAGGTATGAGTAAATTAATACATTAAATATTTCAGTAAGCCAGTATTTCAGAGTAGGAGGAAAGAAGGTTGTGGCAGATAAGTCATTTGACTTCAGTTTGGGTTTCAAAACAATTATGTGATGCTGATAAAAGTACTCAGGACTGTCAGGATGTGACCGGACACACCTATGGTATTTGCTCGTTGAAGATCCCCGGTAGACTTTGTCAGTAGGACACTGGAGCGGAGCTTTTGGCTGAAATGCTGGGATTGCTGCCCTGGCAGCCAGGCCTGCCCGTGGTACCTGTCACAGGTGCTCTGGAGGTTTTCAGAAACCAACACTCTCCGTCCGTGTGCTCAGAGCCAGAAGTTCTCCTGTGCCCACAGCGCGAGGGGCACAGCAGCAACGTGGCTCACCTCCCGCTGCCTGCCCGGTGGCCGCCCTCAAATCAGAAGTTGAAAAGCCACTAACTCTGTACACTTTTGTTTTGTGTGTTGTGTTTCCAAGGGTGTTACCTCTGTTCCTGGTTCTTGTGGTCTGGATTGAGAGGACTTTTCATTTCCTGCTGGTCTGGTTTGCACTTGAATAAGCACAAGGGCTGATGTAAATGGGAAGACGATGTGGACAGCAGGAAAGGCAGCAAGTGATGCCGGGGCAAGGAACAGAGGACATGAAATAAACGGAGGGGAGGCTGCTGATAGATGGTTCCCACCTCAATCGGACAGTAAAGTAGTTGTGCAAGTTGGAGATTGGAGAAAACATGCTGAGTGATGATAAACTGTCTCCTTGGCCAACTTCCTTAGGTCAAAACTGCAGTGCTGCTTAAGAAAAAGCTTCAGTCCTATGTTTATATAGCATCTGGAGTTTTTGTTTATTAGCACCGAACCGTTCTCTTTCTAACCTTACTGAAAACGGCTGATCCAGAAATGAAATGGCTTTTTACTTCTTCAGTGGTGTTGCCTTGTGTTATAAGTTCCTCAAGGACTTTTTTTTCAATGTTTGAAAAAGGAAAGTGCAAGTTACTGTTAACTGGAACTTTGATACATAGTCCGTGGTAATATACAGTTTAAATATTTTTTTTTTAAATTACTTGGTGCAGGCTTAGAGTTTGATAATGTAATCAGCTTTTAGTTTTGGGTTTTTTTCCGCTCAATGATTCACTTGCGATGAATTTGTTTCATTGAACCACTCCAAAGGTCACCAAGTAGAGAATACAAAGGACCCCAGATACCTCTTCAGCATAATCAGTTCCCTTCAAATTGGCTGCTGGCCATAGTTTTACTATGTAGATTGTTTAAATGGACTACTGGACTTTTTTATCGTTATTGCTTTAGAAAATTGATAAAACAGGGACAAGTATTTATTGATGCATGGGGCATAATTCTTTAAGATGATGCTACTATAGTTGCAGTTCTCATCGCTTGTAATGAATTTGAGGGCGTGTGCAGTAACGGTAAGCTTGAATAAATTAAGCATTTCAGACTGATGTGGCATGCATGTAATAAATTTTGCACGCTTGCTAGTTTCTGTAATGTGGGTATGGCATAATACAGTCCGCAGAGGTGGATATAAGTCCCAACCTAAGCAAGAGGGAGGCTGGTCAAGCGTCTGTCCGAATGCTGGTACGGAATATGCTGCAAGGCCTTGGCAGTGCTAGTGCAGGTGCTAAAGTCTGTGGGCATATTTGGTCTAAATAATTAGAATCGCTAAAGACCTGTGGTTTGGGGGTGTATTTGCAGATTCTCTGGTCTTCAGTTTTATGTCTGACTCCAGCTGCTGTTTGCAACCTCAAAGATACTGGGCAAAATAGAGTCTTGCGCTTATTCCCTGCAATTTTAATATCACAGAATCACCAGGTTGGAAAGGACCCACTGGATCATCGAGTCCAACCATTCCTAACACTCCCTAAACCATGTCCCTAAGCACTTCATCCACCTGTTCCTTAAACACCTCCAGGGAAGGCGACTCGACCACCTCCCTGGGCAGCCTGTTCCAGTGCCCAATGACTCTTTCTGTGAAGAATTTTTTTCTGATATCCAACCTGAACCTCCCCTGGCGGAGCTTCAGGCCATTCCTTCTTGTCCTTGAGGTTGTGGAGAGGAGGGAGCTGGCCTCTTCTCCCAAGTGATAGGGGACAGGACTAGAGGATCCAATGGGTCCTTTCCAACCTTGTGATTCTGTGATTCTGTGATTCTGTCTCCTTCCTGGGAGAAGAGCCCAGCTCCCTCCTCTCCACAACCTCCTTTTAGGTAGTTGTAGAGAGTAATAAGGTCTCCCCTCAGCCTCCTCTTCTCCAGGCTAAACAACCCCAGCTCTCTCAGCCGCTCCTCATAAGACTTGTTCTCCAGCCCCTTCACCAGCTTCGTTGCTCTTCTCTGGACATGCTTCAGAGCCTCAACATCATCCTTCTTGTGGTGAGGGGTCCAGAACTGAACACAGTATTCGAGGTGCGGTCTCACCAGTGTCGAGTACAGAGGGAGAATCACCTCCCTGGACCTGCTGGTGACCCCATTTCTGATACAAGCCAAGATGCCGTTGGCCTTCTTGGCCACCTGGGCACACTGCTGGCTCATGTTCAGTCAGCTGTCAACCAACACCCCCAGGTCCTTCTCTTCCGTGCAGCTCTCCAGCCACTCTTCCCCTAGTCTGTAGCACTGCATAGGGTTGTTGTGCCCCAAATGCAGGACCCGGCATTTGGTCTTGTTAAACCTCATGCCATTGGTCTCGACCCAGCAGTCCAGCCTGTTCAGATCCCTTTGCAGAGCCTCCCTACCCTCCAGCAGATCCACGCTTCCTCCCAGCTTAGTGTCATCTGCAAACTTGCTGAAGGTGCACTCAATGCCTTCATCCAGGTCATTGATAAAGACATTGAACAGAGCTGGACCCAGTACTGAGCCCTGGGGAACTCCACTTGTGACTGGCCTCCAGCTGGAGTTAACTCCATTGACCACCACTCTCTGGGCCCGGCCATCCAACCAGTTTTCAACCGAGGAGAGTGTGCGCCTGTCCAGGCCAGAGGCTGACAGTTTCTGAAGCAGAATGCTGTGAGAAACTGTGTCGAAGGCTTTACTGAAGTCCAAGAAGACTACATCCACAGCCTTTCCCCCATCCAGTAGTCGAGTGATTTTGTCATAGAAGGTGATCAGGTTAGTTTGGCAAGATCTGCCCTTTGTAAACCCATGTTGACTGGGCCTTATCACCTGGTTCTCTTGCATGTGCTTCATGATAGCACTCAAGATTACCTGTTCCATGACTTTCCCCGGCACTGAGGTGAGACTGACAGGCCTGTAGTTCCCCGGATCCTCTCTGCAACCCTTCTTGTAGATGGGCACAACATTAGCCAGCCTCCAGTCTAGTGGAACTTCCCCAGTCATCCAGGACCGCTGGAAGATGATGGATAGGGGTTTGGAAAGGACATCCGCCAGCTCCTTCAATACTCTTGGGTGGATCCCATCCGGCCCCATAGAGTTGTGGGGAGTCTAGCTGGGCAAGCAAGTCTCTAACCGCCTCCTCTTGGATCATGGGAGCCTCAATCTGCTCCTCTAACTCTTGGGTTTGTAAACAGAAGGAACAACTTTCTTTGCTATTAAAGACTGAGGCAAAGAAGGCATTAAGTACCTCAGCCTTGTCATTATGCCCTGTCACTGTTATTCCTTCTGCATCCAATAGAGACTGGATATTCTCCCTCGTCCTCCTTTTCCTGTTAATGTATTTGTAGAAATACTTTTTGTTGTCTTTCACAGACTTAGCCAATTTGATGTCTAGTTGGGCCTTGGCCCTCCTGATTTTTTCCCTGCACGATCTCACTTCCTCCCTGTAGTCCACCCAAGATGCCTGTCCTTTCCTCCAAAGCACATAGAGCTTCTTATTATTGACACATCTTGAGATCTCCCTGCTCCACCAAGCTGGCTTTTCCCCCCCGCCGGCTCCTTTTCTGGAAGACAGGGATGGCTTGCTCTTGAGCTGCTAGGATTTCATTTTTCAAGAGCACCCAACCCTCGTGGGCTCCCTTGCCCTGAAGGACTGTTTCCCATGGGAATTTGCTAACCAACCTTCTGAACAGGCCAAAGTCTGCCCTCTGGAAGTTTAATGTGATAGTTTTGCTAGTCCCCTTCTTAATCCCACCTAGAACTGAAAACCCTATCATCTCATGATCGCTTAGTCCCAGGCGTCCTCCAACCGTCAAATCCCCAGCAAGACCTTCTCTATTCGCAAACAGCAGGTCTAGGAAGGCACCCTCCTTTGTTGGTTCACTAACCAGTTGTGCAAGGAAACCTCCTAGACTGTTTCCTTTCTGCTGTATTGTACTCCCAGCAGACATCCAGAAAATTAAAGTCACCCACAAGGACAAGAGGCAGAGATTTAGAGACTATCCCCAGCTGTTTATAGAAGAGCTCATCAGCTGCTCCTTCTTGGCTGAGTGGTCTGTAACAGACTCCTATCACAAAGTCCCCCTTCTTGTGGGCTCCTCTGATTTTAACCCATAGGCACTCGGTCCCATCCTCACCGTAATCCAGTTCAAGAGTATCAAAGCACTCTTTAACATAGAGGGCTACCCCGCCTCCTTTCCTACCCTTCCTGTCCCGCCTGAAGAGTTTATATCCCAACATAGCTGTACTCCAGTTATGTGAGTCATCCCACCACGTTTCCGTGATGGCAATGACATCATAGTCACCTTGCCGTACAACAGCTTCCAGCTCCTCCTTCTTATTGCCCATGCTGCGTGCATTGGTGTATATGCACTTCAGCTGGGCTGATGAACCTTCAGCCCTCGTAAAGGGAAGAGAGTTCATTCTCGATTGACTGGTCCTTGGAATAACTAATTCCACAGACCCAGTTTCATCCTTACTGTCCCCACTTGTACTCGCCCTCACTTGCCCTGTGGTGGTGTACTGGTGGTCCTCTCCGGCACACCATTTCTCAGTCACCGGTGTCCCACTTCCAGGCTCATTCCCAACTAGCCTGGTCTCCTCCCCTTCCCCCTTCACATCTAGTTTAGTATAATATATTAATATGGCCTTATGTTTTTGGTTTGGTGTTTTAGGAGTTGGGTGGAAAGCTATTGAGTGAAACAAATGAGAAGCTTTAATCAAGTTGACTGAATATCAGCCCACTAATGAACTGCTGTTGTGAAATATGTATAGCCGTTACTTTGGTGTCTAAATTATCCACACTTTCAAGTCTTATTTAAATTCTTAATAACCTTTATTAGACAGAGGAGAAAAGATTCCACTCAGAAGCCTTTGACCTTCATCAAAAGTGATAGAACTTGCTAATAAAATCATATGCCATATTAAAAGTGAAAATTGTAATGCAATATAATATTGTCTGAGCTAAGCTAATGGAATAAATTACTTAACAGAGTTTTTGATAATTAATTTGTAGGAAAAATAATATGAAAGCTGATTTTAAAACTTTTTTTATTGGCTATAGTTTTCTTCATGAGAATGTGCTTAGAGAAATATTAAGTGGCCATTGATATTCCCAGAGGAGTGTTTGCTTCAGGGTGAATCAGGAACGCTGCCATAATTCAGGCGACGGCTTCTGGCATAAGATGAAAGTTGGATCAGCTCAAGTTTAGGTTAAAATTTGGAGGCTTCCCTGGAGTGTTTCTGTCTAGATAACTTAGTGGTAGAACCCCACCCTCTATCATAGAATCCAGTTACCTTTGAAGCATTACTAAAGGAGCTTAACTGAAAGTTACCATCTAAGCTGTGTTGTTTGTGTCTACAGGACAAACAATGTAACCCAGGGGATCTGAAACACCCATAACTAGAACCAGATTTTCACTATAGAAAATAGATCTAAAGAAACCTCTTTTTCAGAGTATCTTCCTCAAAGAACACTAGGTGGATTCTCTAGATAGTTTTCTGCACAGATAGTTTTGAATTCTACAATTTGAAGAAAACAATCCCTTTGTTACAAAACAGGGGAGAATTCTGGTTTCAAGAAATTTATAGAAGTAAGTTTTGGAAAATAGTTAATTTTTCATAATGCTTTCACTCTTTCATTTGGCATCTTGTTTAGTCCTCTACTGACTTTTCAGGTGTTAGTTTTGACCTCTGATGCTTTCTAACATCGTAGCCAGTCAGCAAAGTAACCTCTTAGTGCTTCCCTTCATGATTTCTGAGTTGCTCAATACCCACAGCATTTGAAGCCTATGAAGGGATGAGCCTCAAAATTGCAGATATGAAATGCAGGAATGGGAGTTATCTCCTCTTTGGGGGAAAGAGGTTGTAATCGGAGAAAAAGAGGCACCTTCTACTGCTGTGGAGTTTTGGATCTTTCCTTTGCATGCTGCAGGGAGAAGTGGGGAGTTGTAGCTTATATTTGCGTGTGCCGAGCTGTTTGTTGACTTTCTTCAACCTGCTCCTTCGCTACAATGGAATCCGACTGTTAATGTTAAAATTTTACTGGTGTTCTAGGACAGAGTGTGGTTTTGTTACAAACATGATTGCTTTGTACCTGTGTGCTATGTAACCAGGTGCCTGGGTTTCCTTTGGGAACTGTCACGAGTAGGTGACATACTGACTTAGAAAGAGTATTTCTTCTTAGCACAAAGGAGCACAGCAGTTTGAAAGGTTAAAACAGTAAAGTCTGTATTCATCATGTCTGACCAGAAGCTTAAGGACTGGGGAAGAAGCGCTAACAAGCATAAGACTGAAGGTAAACCTTTTAAATTTAATGACAATTGTAATTTTTAAGTATGTGGGATTTTCTTTGTCTGAACTTATTGACTCGCCCAGGTTCTTTCGTGTAAAACCCATCCAGAGTTGATTTAACTTCTACTTATCCTCCATCAAACAAAGAAAAAGTGAAAAGACGTGTTAAGTAATACAATAATAGCAACATGTTCTCTGTGTTCAGGATGTAAATCTCCAAAGTGACGCTAGCTTGTGTTTATTTCCTCCTGTTTTTCTTTTTCTCTATATAGGTCTCAATATATTAGTCAAACATGAAAGGCTTTAATTGAAAAATCTAGAAGATGCTTAAATGGAATTGGTGTTCATGGAGGGGCACAGCAATCCCTGCTGTTGTAGTACTGCCGGAGCTGTGCTCTTGGGAAATATGTTGTCAAGCAGCTGTGTTGCAGGGTAAGGGCGGTAGATACTTGTGGATGCTGAAGGTCGTAGCGTGTTCTGTAAAAATGCTGGGATTTGGATTTCATGAACCGAGAGTGTTGGGCTGCAGTTTGCACCTCCTTCCGTTGTGAAAAGCTCTGTTAAATGATCCAGTTGTGACATTTGCAGTAGCTCTGGTTTTGCCTTTCTGCGAAGAGCGATTCCGTTGTTTGTCATCCCCGCGACAGGGTGATCCGCGGGTTCTGTGGGTTAAACATCCACGTTTCTCTCATGAGAAATCTGATGGGATGGCTTTTCCCAGGGTTCAGCAGGTGGCAAATAAGCAAGTTCAAAACCCGTGCAGAGCTTGAAGTAATTTTTATGCATGCTGTTGAACTTTAGACGCATTAAAGTTGCTGTTGACAGTGGTTGTGTTTATCGAGGTTTTTGATCAGTTAAAAATAATGTTAAAAAAAGAGGAAAACTACTTTTTAAAAAAATATTTGCTGAAAACACAAACAGGAATTTTTAAAGTATTGGAATTTCTTTTTGGCATCAGACATGTTTATAAAGTCTTGTGTGACCTTTGAAATCATCCAACCTCCGGCTGCAGTTTTGGAAGGTGCGTTAAAGCAGCAATTGTGCCCTCTGCCGGATCCAGGCTTTAACGAGCTGTCCTGGAGGGGGGGATAGAAAACGCTTGAAGAGGAGGAACTGAAGTATCCATAACATAGCACAAGAGATTGATTAAATAAACCTACTTAATTTTACTATGAAAACAAATACGATAGTCATTTATACTATTAGAATATCTTAATAAGGCAAATATATTGAAAAGCTCCTATAATGATTTTCTTGTGATTTTAATTGCAGTTTGCATGTTGCTGGGAAGGGGGACATCATGGAATATAAATTGGTTTGTTTGGTTTATTTTACCAACCTGTGAAAAAGGTTGGTAACTATTGCTCACTAACTTAGGCATAGAAACCACAATAATTTTGGGCAGGTTTTGCAAAAGATAAGAGATATCGTGGAACACAGTTGTAGACTGAGGAGAACCATTATACATTCTGAGGGCCTGAAAGGGTCAAAAGCAGAATGATGAAGCCAGAGGCCTTGAGAGTAGTGTTCTGTAGGGCCTGAAAGGGTCGATAACAGAAAACTGTGCTGAGATTAAAAGCCGCTCCTCCTGGAAGGGAGGATGCGGACACAGAGGTTCTTGGCAGTATAATGTGTTTCTCCCCATTCCAGGGCCCAAGCTAAATGTATACACTCCAGGAACACCTGCAGACTTAGTTAAGGATGTTATGTGAACCCTGGACAGACACGTAGACCCTTGTTTTGTAGAACTTATAGAGCCTGCTTTCTCACGACAAGAATAATAATAAAGTATGTAAACAGTGCATACAAGTACAATGTTATCTCAACCAGAAAAGTATAAAAACTCTGTTTGGAGAATAAAATGTTGCTACTTGCCACCAGAGCGGTAGTCTGTCTGTCGATTTAGGCATCCCTGTGAGCTGGTCTCCGTCATTTGGTGCCAAAACCCGGGATACTCGGTTGCTAAAGGACAGGACGTCGCTCGCCTTCACGAGCCGCGGTTGGTAAGTTGGAAACGAGGGCGAGGACAAGGGTATTTTAGACAGACGACAAAAAAATGGGAATCACTTCAAGTAACGAACGTAGTATTTTCGCTCGTATGTTAAAGTCTCTGCTTGCCGTTAGAGGAATAAAGGTAACAAGGAAACAGATTGATCATTTTTTAAATTTTGTGCAGGAGGTTTGTCCATGGTTCCCCAAGGATGGTACAATCAATATAGACACTTGGAATAGAGTGGGGGACAAGATTAAAGGTTATTATACTGTTCATTGACCTGAAAAGGTCCCTATTGACGCTTTCACCTTATGGTCTGTAGTTAAAGAATGTCTAAGGGGAGACACGGGTGATGAAAAATGGGTAAGGGAAACGCGTTCTTCCGTTAAACGACTGTATCCTTCACTTTCTCGCTCTAAATCTCTAGATGTTTTTCCCTCACCGACTTCAGAGCCCTCCCCCGCCCCCCCCCTCTCACCGACGTTAGAAAACCCCCCCCCCCAGTATGAGCAACCTATTCAATCAGGAAAGTCTTCCTGTGAATTGTTTCCTGATTTAAAGGAAACTAAAAATAGTCAAGAATTAACCCCTGATGATTGGGACAACTTAGAAGATCAAGCTGCCCGCTACCACCAAGACCAGGAAGGCATAGTACTACCAGTCTTGAAAGAGATAGATAGTCAAACCCACATTGCACAACAGCCCCCGGTAGTATTACCAGCCTTTAGAGACGGTACATGGCCACCACCCCCTGGTCCTGAAGAGTTAATTTTTCAGCAGTCACCCATGCAATTAGCCTTAAAACAGGCTAGAGAGGCAGGAGAAATTCTTGAAGGATTTCTAGTATATCCTGTCGTGCAAAGACAACAAGCGACAGGAGCATTATTTAACGATTATGAGCCTATTCCGTTTAAACAATTGAAAGAGTTAAAAGTTGCAAGTGCTCAGTATGGCCCGACCGCACCTTTTACCGTAACGATTCTTGAAACGATTGCTGCGCATACTCTCCCCCCTTCAGATTGGAAAAGTTTAGCAAAAGCAGTCTTAAGTGGAGGTGAATATCTCCTCTGGTCTTCAGAATATTCTGAACAGTGTGCTTTTCGTGCACAAACCCTAGAATGCCAACAGTTAGGTATAACATATGACATTTTGGCAGGAGCAGGAAATTTCACTGCCCTATATCAACAGTTAAATTTTAGACCGCAAGCCTATGATATAATTCGGCAATCTGGGCTTATAGCCTGGAAAAGGCTTCCAAAATCAGGAACAAGAAAAGAAGAGTTATCAAAAGTCAAACAAGGACCAGATGAGCCATATCAAGATTTTGTAGCTAGATTGTTACAAATATCATCCAAATTGATAGAGGATTCTGATGCAGCCCTGATTTTAGTAAAAGAACTAGCTTTTGAAAATGCCAACTCTGTTTGCCAAGCAACATTAAGACCATGGAAAGGAAGGGCCACCCTCAATGACTATGTAAAGCTGTGTGCAGACATTGGACCAAGTTATGTACAAGGGATTACTTTAGCAGCAGCCCTTAAAGGACAATCAATCGAACAAGCAATGGCAGTGATGAGAGGGGGACAAAAGCTGAGAGTACCAGGTCCTCCAGGGAGTTGTTATACCTGCGGACAAAAGGGACATATAGCAAAAGATTGTAAAAGCAAAAGACGTTTGCATCGTCCATCCACGACAAAGGAACCAGGGCTATGTCCAAGGTGTCGTCGAGGAAAGCATTGGGTTAGCGAATGTCATTCAAAAAGAGATAACGATAGTAATGCCTTGATAAGTAATATCCCCTCATTTTCGAGAAACGGCCAGAAGGGCTTGCCCTGGGCCCAGAAAAGAATACAGGGGACATACCCAGTGCAGGGAAGAAATCCATTTCATCCCTCATCAGAGCAACAGCCGGTAGCGCAGGATTGGACCTCTGTACTGCCTCCCACATCATATTAACACCTGAAATGGGGATTCAGGCTGTGCCCACTGGAGTTTATGGACCTATGCCCCCAGATATATGTGGATTAGTAATGGGAAGAAGTGGGTTAACTATGAAAGGCCTGAAGGTCTCTCCAGGTCTAATTGACCCAGATTACGAAGGAGAAATCAAAGTCATGATGTATACAGAAACCAGTATTTTCAACCTCCCCCAGAATACAAAAATTGCTCAATTACTGCTACTGCCGTTTATTTCCTCTATAGGACAATCGACAAGTAGAATTAGGGGAACGGCAGGCTTTGGCTCTTCTGACGTATTTTTCATTCATCAGATAGGACAGGAACGACCAGAATTACATCTGTGCATAGAAGGCAAGATTTTTGTTGGGCTACTTGATACTCGGGCTGATGTCACAGTTATGTCTAAAGATAAATGGCCAGAGGAATGGCCCTTGCAGCTATCAGCTACTCATTTAAAAGGAATAGGGATGACAAATGCTCCATTACAAAGCATTAAAATCTTGAGCTGGAAAGATGAGGAGGGACACGCTGGGACTGTACAACCCTACGTATTGCCAGCCCTCCCCGTTAACTTGTGGGGAAGAGATATTCTGATTCAGATGGGAGCTTATCTGTATAGTCCTAGCCCCCAAGTTTCTAATATGATGTGTAACCAACGATATTTTCCGGGAACAGGACTTGGGAAAAGCTCAACTGGCCGCTCAAAGCCGGTGGAAATTCAAGAAAAAACAGATCGAACAGGACTGGGTTTTTCCCTGTAGTGGTCACTGATGCTCCTGCCCCCCACGCAGACAAAATTCACTGGAAATCTGACGAACCAGTGTGGGTGGATCAGTGGCCACTGCCCCAAGAAAAATTAATAGCGGCCAGGGAGTTGGTGCAGGAACAACTCACCTTAGGGCATATTGAACCATCTACCTCCCCGTGGAATTCT
This sequence comes from Cuculus canorus, assembly GCF_017976375.1. Taxonomy (NCBI): domain Eukaryota; kingdom Metazoa; phylum Chordata; class Aves; order Cuculiformes; family Cuculidae; genus Cuculus; species Cuculus canorus. Next base: position 17,217,482 of record NC_071440.1, read on the forward strand.
CCTATATTTGTAGTGCAAAAGAAAACAGGGAAATGGAGATTATTACAGGATCTTCGGGCAGTGAATAAGACTATGCACCCTATGGGAGCTTTGCAACCTGGCCTACCTAGCCCTGTGGCAATACCAGCACATTATCAAAAAATAATAATTGACTTGAAGGACTGTTTTTATACCATATTGCTGGATCCTGATGACTGTCACAGGTTTGCTTTTAGTGTTCCTTCTATTAACTACAGCGAACCTATGGACCGCTACCAATGGAAAGTTTTACCTCAAGGTATGGCTAATAGTCCTACATTATGTCAGAAATTTGTGGATAAAAGTCTTAAACAGACGAGACACTCTTTTCCATCACTGATTTGTATCCACTACATGGATGACATCTTGTTAGCTGCTGAATCTGTCGAAATATTAGTAGCAGCCTATTCCCATATGGAGCAACAATTGGAACGAAACGGGCTGAAGATAGCCCAAGACAAAATACAGCGAACTTTTCCTTTTAAATACTTGGGGTTTCAGCTATACCCTAAATATTTTGCACCACAAAAAATTGCCCTTTCAGTACAACACCTGACAACCTTAAATGATTTTCAGAAACTTTTGGGTGATATCAATTGGATAAGGCCATTCCTGAAACTCACCACTTCAGAGCTTAGCCCTTTGTTTAAAATATTGGAAGGAAAACCTGATCCTAATTCTCCTCGTAAATTGACGAAAGAAGCCTCTCAAGCCTTGGCAAAAGTTGAGAAGGCCATGGCAGATGCTAAATTGACTTATGCTGATTTAACTAAACCTTGGGAATTACTTATTCTTCCCACTAAGTTGTCTCCCACCGGGGTATTGTATCAAGACGGAATCCTCTGTTGGATCCATGGCCGTCACAGTCAAAATGTTGCCCTAAAATCATATCCTCATAAAATTGCAGAGTGTGTAAAACAAGGACGAAAACTAAGTATAACTTATCTTGGAAAAGAACCAGCTAAAATAGTCCTGCCTTATAAACCAGATCAAATTACATGGCTGCTCAATATGATGGATGAGTTTGCTTTATCCCTTGCAAATTTTCCAGGGGAAATATCCAGTAAATATCCATTGAACAAATTACTTAGCTTCACCACATACCATTCTGTCGTTTTCCCAACGATTGTAAAACAAGCACCTCTAAAAGATGCTCTGACTGTGTATACTGATGGTTCTTCAAATGGTCGTGCTGTGTTATTAGCACCATCTAATCATTATGTTTGGATATTACAGGACGTATCTGCACAAATGGCTGAATTATATGCTGTCTATCAAGCCTTACTGAAATATGCTCAGCCTTTGAATATCATCACGAATAGTCTATACATTGTGCAAGCCTTGTACATGCTTGAAACAGTACCAATCATAAATTCTAAAGTAACTTTTATCCAACAGCATTTGAGCCTTATACAATCCCTGCTGTTACAAAGAGATTGTCCAGTTTTTGTGGGACACATTCGTAGTCATTCTAACCTGCCTAGTCCTATGGCACAAGGTAATCAAGCAGCTGATAATCTGACGAAACCACAAGTATATAACATATCCAAAGCCACACACCTACATGAATTACATCATTTATCAGCTCGAACTTTAAGGAAAATGTGTAGTATTACTCGAGAACAAGCGCGATCAATAGTTAAGAACTGTCCCTACTGTGCTCCATTATTACCTGCCCCTCAATATGGTATCAACCCTAGGGGCTTATTACCTAATGATTTATGGCAAATGGATGTCACTCATATTCCAGCCTTTGGAAAACTTTCATATGTTCACGTCACCATAGATACTTTCTCACATTTTTCCGTGGCATCTGCCCTATCAGGAGAAAAATTATCACATGTATGCACTCATTTACTCCATTGTTTTAGTGTCCTGGGAATCCCAAAATCGATTAAAACTGATAATGGCCCTGCCTACACCAGTCAAGGATTCAGAACCTTTTGTCAGCAATTTTCCATCCAACACAAAACGAGCATTCCATATAATCCACAAGGGCAAGGAATCGTTGAAAAGTATAATCATCTTTTGAAAACTCAAATTAAAAAAATAAAAAGGGGGACATGGGGGGTAAAGGATACCCCATTTTCTTTATTATCACATGCCCTATTCGTCCTCAATTTTTTAACATTGGATGAAGATGGTCAATCTGCTGCTGACAGACAATGGAATCATAAAATTAACACTAAACCTGAGGTATACTGGAGAGACCCAATGGATGGAAAAATGCATGGTCCTGATCCGGTACTGATCTGGGGCAGAGGGTATGTTTGTGTTTTTCCTACAGACGAAACTTCACCACGGTGGATTCCGGAAAGGTGCATCCGACATGCCAAAAACAAGAATGGGGAAACTACGGCGACGAATGCAGAGGCTGTCGTTGAGTAGAGACTGGGAGACGGGGATTTGATTATTAGCAATGTTGCTGAGCACCCTATGGCTGTTACAACGCGGATGTAAGGCAGAAACATATTGGGCCTTTGTTCCCAACCCTCCTGTTATCCATCCAGTTACATGGGAAGAGCCGACAGATATTCCCGTATATAATAATCAGACTATGTTTATGGGACAATATTCTGATAAACATATTGCGATCTTTTCAGCACGTTTTAATTTTTCTGGAAGGTTAGATGGCAATCCAATGTGTTTTCAAATCCATTGTACCGAATCATCATGTGAGGAGGTGATTATCCAACATGACTGGGACACTAATGTGTCGGCAGGAATTCATTGGGCCTTAGATTTTTATTATCCAAATCTTAAGAGTGGAAACAAAGGTCCTGGAACACCCCCACCGCATATTTCCCCATGCCGAAGTATACCTCCTCCAAGGATGGACTTTGCACCATCTTGGAGAGTGTGTTATGCCAATGAAACAACATGTTCTAATACGTCCCTATGTGACTGGAACATGATTAATAGGCAATCGCGGCCAATAAATCTAGTCTCCGGAATATGGACAAAAAATAATCGAACATTTTATTCCAACTTATGGAAGGCTGTTGCTGCCTTGGGAAAAATTAAAGCAAAGAAACTGAACATCTCATGGATCCAAATGGGATCAGTATGGGCAATGGAAGAAACACAAAATGTCACTGAATTCTATATGCGGGCTTGTGTTCCAGAACCTTATGCATTCTTAAGCGGAACGCTGATCATTGTTAACGATACAGTTAATTGTACCAACTGTCAAATCTCTAATTGTATAAACAGTACAAGTGATTCCTTTCTATTGGTAAAACAACCTGATTATGTATATTTACCTGTCAATTTATCACGAAATTGGTACGCTGATAGAGGATCGGAAATATTAGAAAAAGCGACGCAGCAGCTAATGTATCGGCATAAGAGAATGATTGGGCTGATAACAGCGGGAATTGCGGCCCTAATCGCTGCTATTACTGTAACAACAGTGGCTTCTATTTCCTTGGCCACCAGTATTCAAACAGCTGCCTATGTCAGTGAGTTATCTATAAACATATCAAAGGCATTTCAGAGTCAAATGAATTGGGATGAAAAAATAGAATTACGTTTAAATTCGCTTAAGGACACTGTTGATGTTTTGGGAAGACAATTGCAGGTTTTAGAGACCCGAGAATCCCTTCTGTGTCATGCAGAATATCATACTATTTGTGTAACCCCAGTAGAATATAATTGTACTATGTTTTCATGGGATAAAATCCAAAGTCACTTACAAGGCATTTGGAATAATGCTAACACCTCTCTGGATTTGGATAAATTAAAGTAACGTATTCAAGATATGTTAAACTCCCATAAGGTAGATCTATCAGTAGCCAAACAGGCAGAAACCTTTGTTAATGCTTTGAGATCTGCCTTTCCATCTTTTGAATCTTTTAAACAAGGGATTTATGGGTTAATAACAATTGCTATTGTAATTCTTTTGGGACTACTTGTCTGTCCATACATCTTAAGGCTTATCATAAAACAGTTTCGGCAAATAGTCGTGGACATGAAAAAAATGAAATTGGAACACATTAAAGATAAACCGATTCCGCTTTCAATTTAAAAAGAAAGGGTGAAATGAGGAGAACCATTATACATTCTGAGGGCCTGAAAGGGTCAAAAGCAGAATGATGAAGCCAGAGGCCTTGAGAGCAGTGTTCTGTGGAGCCTGAAAGGGTCGATAACAGAAAACTGTGCTGAGATTAAAAGCCGCTCCTCCTGGAAGGGAGGATGCGGACACAGAGGTTCTTGGCAGTATAATGTGTTTCTCCCCATTCCAGGGCCCAAGCTAAATGTATACACTCCAGGAACACCTGCAGACTTAGTTAAGGATGTTATGTGAACCCTGGACAGACACGTAGACCCTTGTTTTGTAGAACTTGTAGAGCCTGCTTTCTCACGACAAGAATAATAATAAAGTATGTAAACAGTGCATACAAGTACGATGTTATCTCAACCAGAAGAGTATAAAAACTCTGTTTGGAGAATAAAATGTTGCTACTTGCCACCAGAGCGGTAGTCCGTCTGTCGATTTAGGCATCCCTGTGAGCTGGTCTCCGTCAGTAGACCAGTGTCTTCCTGTGCTCATGTGCAAGACAATAGTCTCTGCATGTGTCCTTCTGTCACATGACAGGATTTTGGATTGTTTGTTTGTTTGTTTTACTCACGTAATTTTCCCAAAGTGGGGCTTCTAAACCAAGGGTAAGCTTTCTGTGACACCACATATCTAATGTGACCTATGGCCTGACCCTTGGTGGAACTGTGTGCCTTCTTTAGATGAACGAAGTCTTGGTAGTAATGAGGAAGGCATTAGTAGAAGAGGTAAAGAGGTCAGTAGCGCAAATGCAGTTGTACTCAAGGCACACTGCTGTGGCTTGTGCGTTACGAAAGCACACTCTTTTCAGAGCAATAATGCATCATTGTGCACAGGGCACCTGTGCATTGTCATAAAAGGTCTCAATTTTAACAAAATGTTTCCTTTTCCATTTCTTGAAATGGAGAATTGTCTTAAAGCCTGATAGAACAAGCCAATGTCAACAATTCCTATTGTTCCGGTTTCAAATGGTTGAAGTAACCGTGTGTATAGCTTTTCTTTATCGGAAGCTTCCAATGTACCAGTGAAACAAACTTGAGCCCTCCCAAACTCAAGCAGTTACAGTAATGGGATTTACAATATTTTTCATGGGATTAGTATTGCAAAAGGAAGCACAAATCTAAACTGCACCTCCTGGATGACAGTGACAGAAGTGATGGTGCTAGGCTGGCCTTGGCAAAACCAGCCAAGTGCCCACCAAGCCACTCGCGTTTGAGTGCCGGGGCCCCTCCTCTGACCTCGGTGTACCCTCCACTCTTCTCGCTCTCCCTGTCTCCTCCTCCTCTTGCTGTCCAGTGGCTTTTGCCCTTCTGTAAACATGTTTTTTCCAAGGTGACACCAGCCTTGCTAAGGAGTACAGGCGTGCCCTGCATCCAGCGTGGGGCAGCCCTGGAGCCTGGGCGTGGACACCTGGTACAGTGATGAACAGTAAAACTGGATAGAATTTCCTTCAATTCTTCCTTCTTTAACACCCCCAAAATTCTTTATTATTTTGATTCTCTTTAGTTATTAATTACAAATTTATAAAAAAGATAATGAAGATGTGTAAATGAACTGTGGTCGGTCTTCAAAAGCACTGGGGTGAGAATAATTCAATTAAGCAAGTAGCAGTTTGAGGGAGCACTACTGATTTATGTGGATGGGTTACAGCTTTAGGGCTCGATTCTGAGCACTTGCGTTTTTTTTGGCGATGCGAAGTTGTGAATTCCCAGCGTTTGTGAGCACTCTGTGTATCTCGACTCTTCTATTTTTTGAGAATGGCCACCCAACTTAATAAACTACACTGGTAATCATGCTTTAATTCGTACGTGTACTCTATGCTGCTCTCTTTTATTGCTGGAGTTGTTTTTATGAACAATCCTTACTTATTCTCCTCTTGCTAGTGGTTTAATCTGGGGAGGGTCCCCCTCCCCTCTCCAGCTGTCAACAGTGCAGACTCAGCCAGGGAGCTGAAAATCCTTTTATTCCTCACCAGCAATAAAAGTTCAACACATCAAATTATCTCCCCATTTATTACTGTGCCACCTCATCAAAAGGCTACTGCAAGAAAATTTGTGAGAAGTGATATATCCTGCAGATATAACTGAGCCAAGACATAACCAAGGGTCTCTTAAAATAAAAAAATGTTGCTCTCGGCTGGGTCTGTTCTCTGCTTTGTCCTATTGCTCACCTTCCCCCGCTTCCCCCCTAATTGTCTTGCATTTTCTATTTCCCTTGAGCGTTTCTATCCCTCTTTCCCTGCCCATGGCAGGGGATTGGAACTACATGATCTTTAAGGCCTCTTCCAACCCAAACTGTTCCAGGATTCTGTGATTCCCTCCCTGCCCCATTCATCCCTCCCTTAGTCCGGAACAGGGGCATCTACGAGTAGTTGCCTGGTTTGATAGGACTGAGAAATGCACCTTCTCCATCTTGCTTCCTAATCATCTTTCTTTGGGGGGGGAAAAAAAAAAAAAAAGATCTTGTACTAAATTAAGAAGGGAAACCATGGCTACTGCGTTCAGCAGTGAATCACGAGCTCTGTATAGAGCTGCCCAGTTCAGATGTGCTTCTCCTCAGTGGTCTATGGCTCATGGGGACGGGCTGTCCAGGAACTGATTTAGAGGCGTGTTTGATGATGTTTCCTGAATCCCGTTTTTCTGAGAAATACTGAGCGGCACAGGCATAGCTGGACCATGTTACCTATCCTAACCTACTCAAAGATGTAAACCAGCTCTGAGGTACAAAATTGAATTAGTGAGTCAAGCACTTCCAAAAAAAGTTCACTTTTCCTTAGGATTTCTTCTTGAGCATCCCAGCCATGAACTTTTTCTGTGTTAGTGGTTGTGTGCGCTTTATTTTTAATATTAAGTTATCTTAGAAAAAAGATAACTGTCATTAAGAAATGGTTGGGTGGGGGATGGGTTTATATGCTTAGAGAACACGTTTGGGTACTTTTTAATCAGATATTTTTTCTTTTTCCCCTGTAGGAATTGTCTTTTTTTTTTTTTTTCTTTTCCAGAAATCATTAATACTTAAAACTAGAGAGGCAGGAAACAAATTGCATGGAATGTATAGAATACTGAGCCACTGACACAGTTTTAGCTGTCATTAAGTAGAAATACAACTATTTTGGGAAGTTAGACGTTTAAATAAAGATGTCCACTGATATGTAGTTTTTAGGAAGGAACAGCCTATCTTTGAATCTCCTGTTAATAGAAATTGTGGTGAATAACGTAATGGCCTTAACTGTAGCCAAAATTGTAGCTTGCTGTTGCTTCAACTATTAAGACTCTTGGATATGTTTCTCTGTTACCCTTGGCTGGAAGTCTGCCCTCCTCTTCCACTTTGTGTCATAATCTTTTCTAATGCTTGCATTTTAATAAGGCAAGGTGACTTGGAAAAAGTCATATATTTGCACTCATTTCAGATGCGCTTTTGAAATTAGAAGGAATTTTGTTTTGACCCTTGTAAAGATTTATTGTAATGTATTGCATGCTGTTAAAATTTGCAGGAAGTGTTACGTATGTGCTCTAAAACATTTCTAATTTCAGTCTGAAAGTGGAAGGAACAGAGTAAATCCTGTCTGATGTGTCCTGTGCCTCATTTTGCTGTTACAGAAGTAGGCAATTAAAACATGTGTGTACATATATTACATTACATTAGAGGAAAATTTGTATTTACATATGATGTTTTGTCATCTTTCAAACCATATTCCTACTTATCAGTGGATTTTTATGATTTTTATTTGAGGTTATCTCTGTTTATACTGTCGTGTGCCTGACATACAAAGCATCCTGAATTCATGCTGCCCTGGCATCATGACAACACACTTGATAAGAAATTAAGAGAAAACACAAGTAGCATGACTAAATCATCTTGTTTTTTCAGTTCCTATGTAGATACATTTAAATATTTATTTACATGACTATACACTCGTACATTGCAACTAAATGTTGGACATGTGCCATATTGCTTATGGCATTTATTGCAAGCTGTTCAGCAAATCAATACTTTAGGAATAAAAATGGAAATTGCACATATTGTGTCATGTCTGTGGAGCCTTTGGTCTTGGATTAAATTTAGGTCTACTGCGTGATGTAACAGTGTGACATTCAGTACTGTGGCCCCTTACCAACGTGACTTCTGTTTATTGATTAACCTTCTTGTAGCAAACACTAAGTAGTCCATAAAAAATCGGGGGGGGGGGGTAATCTCTTAACAACTTGTGGTAATTTTCTAGTGTTTTCCTGCTTTAGGGAAGATACGTGAGAAAACAGTTGTTAAAAAAGAGCATATATTTAAAGTTTAAGCATGGATTCTACAGACGTGGTATTCCTACGTTTGCGTTGATGCGTGCAGACTTCTAGATATGTGCAGAACATGAAGCAGTGACTTGTATAATAGATTTAATTGATTTTGAACAAAATTTGCCACTGGAAAATGGAAGAATCCGGGCCATTTGAAGCTTAATAATGTCTGCTGTTCTGGCACCGATTTATCTGCAGTGACCTTTTGCAGTATGGTTCAGGAGGAAAAAAGCTTCACGTTACTTCTGTTTCCTCTTGAAAATGTTTGAAACACCAGAGAAATGTTTATGAGATAAAGTTAAGCTTGTTTCTGAGTTTCTGTTGAAAACCACTGTTCTAAAGTATGTTTCTGTTTTTCTGCAGGAAATGATTAATTCAAACATATAATTCTGATCTTTTAGAGACCAAATAACTTCCATATAGTGGAGGACAGAAACAGTATAACAAAGTGTGTCTTGCAGTAGCAGTTTAAATTATCTAGGAGAAGGCATAAATTAAACCCCAAGCCTAGGGCTCTTTCCTTAACGTATACAAGTATAAAATTAGTTACATCTGTTAGGAAAGAGCAAAAATCCACGTGTACAGTGAATGAGCTGTTGGCTTTTCCATTGAATGGCAGACCATGAATTCAGGGTGGTTTTTTTCAGTAATTGTGCTGTATTTATTTCTTTCAATTAACTTCTGACGTACTGTTTGGTTTAGCAGCATCAGCTCAAGGAACGGCAGAGGCATGCATTGCATGTTTGAATGGACTTAGACAGCCTGAGAGGCAATGATTGAAATCACTGTGTAGGGGACTGTCAGGGCCTTGAGGCACACACTGTCAGTTCAACTAGTTTTGAATTGAAAAAAAAAATTTGAATAGGCTTTTTAGATCCTAGATTACAATCAGAAAGGACATCTTACCATTACCCCCCCCCTTTTTTTTTAAGATGGTTTTTCTATTCAGGATCAGTGAAGCAAAATGTCATTGTTTCTCTGTTTACTGTCCTGTTTACCCTATTTATTTGTGCAAATACATGTAGAAGTAAATCACTGAATCCCTTAATAAATCCATTTATTATATTATTTTATATAATTTATATAATTCTTTTATATATATATAAGCTAGTAGGGACTTATATAGGATTGTATTAAAAATATTCTCCTTTCTCTTACAGTTAGGGAAAGTAGATAAATTCCATGCACAGCAGTGAAAGTGAGACACTCAATAAGTGTCTTGCACTGTGCCTGATGTTTGCCATGGGGACTTTCAGATTAAGCCTTCTGTTACATTAAGTAGGTGGAAGCCTGTTCCAAGATCCAGATGCTCTTGACCAACTCTTGAGATGGAATAACCAAACCCAATAATCTTCATCTAACTGGTCTCAAACTTCAGGTTCTGTGTTAAGTGTAGCTGGGCTGAAAACTTAAGGACATTGTGTTTTGAAGTTTGTCAGAGCTGGTAGAAGAATTAGGCAATTCCTTTAATTTAATGAGGTGTTTGCACAGGATCATGGCATGAGCGTCTCCATGGCCTCTTTCTGTGTCTACTGTTAAGGTGATTTTATGGTGGAAAGAGACAACAAGGAGATTTTCCAAGTGAGAGTCTTGACATGCACTACAAGCTTTGACCTCTTTCATTAATAAACAAGGAATAAGTACAAAACAATGCCTATTTAATGGAAAGGGCAATTTTAACTTCTATAGAAAGGAATCGCTTGCAAAGTAATAATGAGTAAGAAATGTAGTACGACGTTTCACGTCCTGTACTGTATTTCACGTCCGACTGGCCTATCAATTATAACCTGTACTCTACAGATGGTGCAATATATCAGAATTAAGTCAGTCAGTGAGTTTGTTTCCAATTAAGTACTAATATTCTCAGTGGAGACTATTACCCTGAGACTGAGTCAAGTGCCTGTATTCTGACATCCCTTTATGGTCTTATTTTGTCATTTGAAAGAGATGCCCTGTCATGTGGGCCAGAACTTAGTCTGGCTTGTCTTCCAAGTGCTACCAGAGTTGCACTCCTTGTTGTTATTTGGAAGGTAGATTGAGGATTTGATATTTCGGGAGGGCTGGGAGTAGATTTATACATGCAAAATAATATTAGCATAAGTGAGAATAAGTAAGCTGGCACAACATCGTATGGGACTTTACACCATGTATTTAGGTGCATACATGTACTTGCCAAAAATCTGAATGCTTGATAAAATCGTACAATTTTAGCAAGAAACTAGCATTCCAGTATCCGATGGCTCCTTCTGTGGATTAGAAGCTTAACGAACTTGTCTCCTGAGGCTTACTAGCATTGCAGGGCTGACATTTTTTCAGTGACTTACTAGACAGGTTTCTTGAGCTTGTATTTTCCTTCCTCCATCTGTCTTATACTTGGCGTTACAAGCTAATTCAGGGTTGCCACTAACAGATTGATATCCAATTCCATTACACTGCTTTCCGCTTTTAGGTCTTTGCCCAGTTAAAGGCTGGTTAATTTCCTGACACCTTTCTTCTCTTGCATCTAAACGTCAAGCTGCTCCTGGATTTGGTCACTTGATCTGATGGAATTGCTGTCTTCCTCTGTTAGTCTTTAAGGTGACCCTTCACTGAGAGGAAACCCTTTGACGGAGTTTGTTTTCTGAAGTGACTCCAGAGATTCCAGGCAATTACACAAGCTTCTGAATATCTGTATTTAGAAGTTTAAAAGGCATGCTCTTCCTTTGCTGCTTAAATTACCCTTGTGGGTTTGTTACCACGCTATGGCAAATCTCTGTTAGACCATATTCATGGAATCACAAGTTATTTCAGCAGTGCTTAGTTATGCAGAGACGTATAAAAAAGTTAACAGTTTCAAAGTGTCTGCTCTGAGCCATTTCTTGGCAACCTGCTTTGTAAATTATATGACAACGAATGGAAAAAAATGCTTTGTATAGCTGTTGACAAAAACATCTCTTTGGTACTTTGGTAACTTACTTGAATTTACTGAGAACTCTTTAAATGTGTTTAACTTTCTTACGTAATCACTGAATAAAAAAAAGGCAATGTCAAAAATAAGTATTTCTATGAAAGTGAAAGAAAAAACTCCTGTTTGGGAAAGCAAGTTGCTCTGTATTGGGGTAAAATCATCATGTAGTTCTAGTCCCAGTATTAAGCAGTGATAAAGCATTCTATGGCAAATAGTGAAACTTAAAATGGATTATAATGTGTATGGATTCACACGGCTCATAATTCAACGTTTATTAGACCATAGCAGCTTTAATTTTCAGGACAATTTTGTGTGTTCTACAACATTCCATCTCAGTTAAGGGACTTTTTTTTTTTTTTTTTTTACACTTTTGAATTGCTGGCTTAGCATTTCTGAAACGTTGTCTGTTCATAGAAGTAGATGATTTTATTTGCATCAGAATGAAATAGCCTCATTTTGAGTTTCTTGTTAAACGTTTCTAAAATAAAACCAAATGAGTATCCATTGCATATCTATTGACATTTTAATCTGGCACCTTTTTTGCTTTGCTTAGATTTTGTATTTTGTTGGGGGTTTTGTTTGTTTGGGATTTTTTTTTCCTTGGAACACACATAGCGTTATGATCAAGAGCCCAACTGTGATGGGCTGCTATTATTTTTTCCATAATTTGTGTTTTAGATGATGCGTTGCATGTCTTTCCAACATGCAGTAAGCGAGGCTGCTCCTGTCCCAGGGTTTCAAAAGGGAGCTCGCAGTCTTGTTCGCTAGATTTTCAATTTGTGTTGCATTATAACTTCATGGAATAAACCCGGTAAAATGCATGCGTTCAGTCTTTGGTTAAAACATGAAGCAGTTGCAGAATGCAAATTGCATGGGATATTTTAAATAGTAGTTTTACTTCCCGAGTATTATATTTTCGTGTGCAACTAGAGATTAATGTTCTAATTTGAAGTTCTTGAGGTTGAATGGGGAGTTAAATTTCACAGTTTTTTGAGTAGGAACTTTGCGCCACACTGCAAATATATTCAAATATATTTATTTAGGCTATGCTAGCTTCTTTTTATTGTAGATTCATGCGTTCTGTTGTCCTCAGATATGTATGTGTGACTGTAGACTTTTGATGGAAGGGAAGTGCTTTATTAGAAAGCTAATTATGATGCCATAGTTTTCTTATCATGCAAAACCCAGGAGGTAATGATGAGCTTTGTGTAAGGAACATAACAGTAATTACATGCCAGTGTACAAATTATGTATGTTGCAAGGCTGTCTCTTGAATATTTCTTAGCAAAATGTATTTTTGGTAGCAGTACAGAAAAGGTATCACTGAATGAGTTACCCATGTCTCCATTTTCTTTACTGCGATAGGATATTACTCAAATTTCTAAACAAAAAAATCAGTGACTTGAGAGCTACAAAGCTTGGTATGCTTTGTTCATTTGGAAGAAGCGAACAAACTTGCTGATGTGTAATAGCTTGCTAAAAAATCAGCAGAATTAATATTTGAAATAACTAAAAACAATGCAATTGTTTAAATAAATAGATAATAGGTAATATGAGAACTCCACATCTGGGAATGTATAATTCTGTCTTTGCGCCCTACTTGCAAACAGTGCGTGGTGCACACCTTTGTAGTTACGTACAACCTTGGTGCTGCAGTCTGATGGATCTGCCTGGGTCTGGTAGATGTGACCTTGGATTCACCGGAGGCTCGTGCAGCTGAAGGAGCAGCGTCTGAAGGGGCACAAGACATCTGTGTTTAGACAGCTGCCTGCAGTGGGTCCAGAAGACTGAAAATACTGTTGTAAAAACATGAATATTACTCCTTTTCTTCTTAGTTACATAAGCTCAAAAACCTCCTTGCCTCAGACTGGGTTGCCTGTGCCTCCAGCTTGCATTCAGCATATGATTTCCTTTTTGTTGGTTTACCTTGTTCCAGGTGGACTTTTAACTGTGTCAAGCTATGTATGATATTTGTTTCAATGAAGTAGTTGATATTGCTTTCTAGAAGTAGAGAAGTCCATCAGCAGTACCATATCGTGTACTAGGAGCACGTTATATGCTTTTAACTAAAGCTGGAACTTTCTGATAGGTGTAAGCATATTAGTCACCCGGTTCCCTTTCATTTTCTTTGTCTTTATCTTAAATGTCAGATTTAATTGCTTATAACGGACAGTAGAATGAGCAGGACAAGGCTTTATCTGCTGGAAAGTGGCAGAAAACATGAAAGGGAAATTGAATGAAGTGGTTCTCCTTTTAATGATCCTTCACAAATTCTCAGGGCCTGAAGAGGGTGAGAGTTTGTAGTTGTCTCATTTTTTTTTGTATGGCTAATTGAATATACACGTAGTCTCAGTTCTCACATGGAAAGCTCCTCTTCTGGAGCTCCGAGACATGCAGCCAGGTGAGCAGACGGAAGGGGGGACACTGCTGGGTGCTCAGCGTAACTGCCTGGTGCTGAGGGAGATGGTAGACAAGTTATGGAAATGGGACATGTCTTGCATAAGCAAATGAGGAAGGAGGAAGACTGAAATCTGTAGTTTTCCTGTAAGAGAACTGAAGTTGAAAGGAAATTGTGGGGGGAAAAATATTCTGGGAATTTTTAGTTGTTTTTATTACAACAGTACGTGCAAGCAAGTGCTGCAAGAACATGAGATTTTCTGTGCATTGACCCAATATTTTACTAGTGTTCCTGTTTTCTGCTGAAATTCTCTTCATCAATCCTTTGCCAGTAATCAATACATTTTAGGCAACTAAGTTATTTTTGAATACATCCTTGAAACTCATGAGGATCTAACAGTTACAAATCCTGTGACTTTCTGGACACTTAGAGTTTTATTAATGCTGTAGAATTACAGGAAATTTTGAGCAGTTGCAGATGGTTGAGGCTTGGGAATATGTAAATTACAATTTTTTGGTGAGTTGGTATTTTAGAGGATAAAGGTAATAGCTTAAACATAAAAGTACAGATTATTTCAGAAAATTTCAGATGTTCAATGACAAAATAAATCTGCATCAACATAAGATTCAGTTTAAATGCTTTTAATGCAAGTATACAGGTTCTTAGCAATAAACATGGGGAATGCGAGTTCTTAGATTTTTCTTAAATATGACCATTATTACTAAATAGCTCTAAATAATAATAGTTATGAATAATAAGTCAAAAGGATCTGTAAAAGTGCTCCAAGTGAAGTAGTTATTAAACATTTTATAATATTCTGCAAAAACTAGAAAAAAAACCCAAAAGGACTAGAACAAGAAAACCCTTACCCTTAAAAGAGGCTTGAGTGAAAAACTTGACTAATGTATTATGTTTGGAAACTATGATCTGTGTTGCATTTACGTATTTGAAAAGAATGGGCAAAAAAAATCAAGAAGAGAGTTTTACTGTTGTGAGTCCTAAGAAGAGGATAAGTTGAATAAGGAGAATTAAATTTATTTTCTATGTTAAAAAAAGTTGCCCCTTTAGCATTCATTTCTCATACACAAGGCTAGTGCAGTGAATCATTCCCCGTTCGCATGTAGGTGCCTTTCCCATGCACCTATTGTTTGGAAATATGTCTAACCCCATTAACTGGAATTGGTAGTGGGCCATCATCCATCTTCCGTTAAACTGCATAAAGCAAGAGTGTAGCCGGTGATAATATGGCATATAACCCTGTCAAGTCAAACAGCTGTTTATATCTGACTAATGACTGGGATGGAGATAGAAGTTGTATTTCTTTTTCCAAAGGAACCTCTGATAAGATTAGCGATGTCCTTCATAGTCGCTGCTTTGTCCTTTAGCCACTCGCCCTCCCCAGCCGGTGCTGGCAATTCCGATGGGACCATTAAACATGTTCTTATTCATAAGGCTAAAGGTAGGGAAACTGCCTGATAATCAAATCAATAAGAAGGATCTTGCTATGCTTCTTTCCAGCAAATCTCTAGAACAGCTGGAATATGGCTAAAGCTGAAATCCAGGTGCAGTACTTGTGTAAAATTCTATATTTCAAATAATTTCTATTAACAGTAAACAAGCAAGCAAAAAAATGAATAATTTTTAGTGGTTCTGGGACATATGAAGTGATCAAAATTGATTTGGGACAAATAGTGTACTTTGATAGATGTTGTTTCCCTCTCCCCCCATTGTGTGCAGAAATGTCAGAGGTTTGATACTCACTGCATAAAATAGGGAGAAAATTCATGATGAGACTGTTTCCAATGAACATATCTAACAGTTAAGAATGACAATTTTCCTTGATTTTTCCCATTCGCTCTTGAAACAGGCGCATGTAGGTGTCACTCTTGTCAGTAGTTTGACTCCTCATGTTTCTTCTTAGCGTGCTCCCATTTTGCTGATGTTAACAATTAAATAACAGTTATTTTGTAGGACTTAAAGTGGCTTAATTAATGACTACCCTTTTTGAACGCTCTTGAAGCCATGTCTGGAGCATTATGTCCAGTTTGGGCCTTCCAGAAAAAGAAAGATGACGAGTGGAGGCTGGAGTGTATGGTACTAGTGGGTACTTGGTGTGGACTGCTGTTTGCCGCTATCTGAAAGGATGAGAAGAGGAGAATACAGGATCTTGGGGCTTAGAGGTGCATAGCGAAAGCACGAGAAGCAATGGCTGCAGGCAGCACTGATTGGACGTGGGGGAAGGAGGAAAGGGAATACCTTCACAGTGAGAATGGTTTGCTACTGGAACAGGTTTCTCTGAGAAATTGTGGGCCTTCTGTGTTCGAAAATATTGAGAATAGGACCAGACAAGACCATGAGAAACCTTATCTTGTTTTGAAGGTGGCCCCAATTTGAGCAAGAGGTAGGGCTAACTGACCTCTGGAGAGCTAACCTTGTGGCCTCCAGTGTTCTGCAGTTCTGTTTGTCCTGGTAGGGTTTACAAATGCACATATAGATCTGTGTATTTATTTGAGGAGGGAAGCTGAGCTGTTGAGGCCGTATTCACCACCCTAAAGCTGTCGGAAAAACAGTGAAAAATTACAATTAGATAAGTACTGTGTGAGTCGGTCTTATTATTAAAGTGTTTACCCTGGTAACTTCCTTCACGTTCAATATGAAGCTGTACACTGACTGTGTTTCAGTGGCAGCTGGGTTATTTACTTTTCCATTTTCCATTTGCAGTGCGCTTTTTAACGATTGCACAGAATAAAATGAAGTATTGGAGTAGATGATGAGGTAATTTTGATAGCAGAATTAATAACCTGAAATAAGTTTTCAAAAGTACTGTTGTATTAGGAATGTACCCCTAAAGCGATTGTTCTTGGAAGGAAAAAATGAGGGACATTTTGTTTAGGAGCAATGATAAATTTATTTCCTGCTCGTCTTCTAGCCACAAACCAGAATGGACAGCAGCTGCTCAAGGTGCTTCATTCTGTTTTCCGTGTTGTTCTAACTCTTCAGGCCTTTTGGGGAGAAACAGTCCTGAGGGGAAAAATAATGTGTCTTTCAGCAAACCCATGCCATTTACTATTTTGAGATTGTGACAAAGATACATTTGCAATGATAATTTCCATGATGTGGGTATTTATGCAGTGCCCTCTGCTACAGTTGATGCTCTATGTGCTCTCTGAATCTATTAAGATAAATGTCTTTCAGCTGTTGGATGGAGACATGAGGTGTGTCTGTTTGGACTGATTAGTGAGCAATCGAACAACCCCCTGTTTTTATATTAATCTGGATTTTTATTACCAAAGTAATGCTTAGGATTTTTTTTCTGTAGGCTAATTTTGAAGAGCAGCATAAAGACGATGTAGTGTCTTGAATATATCAATCTGTTAATGCAGGTGATGATCTTGTGTGTGTGAAAGCCCAGGGCGGGGGACAGTTTGGGTAGCAGATTGGGGTCTTCTCCAGGTAGAAGCAGTTCTTCACAAGACTGTTCTCTCATCTTTTTAAAACATTGCTGTTGGATTTGACCTTTATTTTGTGTGGTGTAACACGTTCCTCTTCTGTTTTGCAGTGTCAGGGATTCCTTATTTCTTCTCAGAGGGTCGCTTTACTGTCTTTGAGAGCAGAGAAGAATGCAGTAACAAACAGTATTTTCATTCCCCAAACTAGCAGTCACCTGCTGAAGCAATCAAAACCTCCTTCAGTTCAGAATATAAAAGCATTGTCTCTTTTTCTTGTTTGCAACAAAGTGAGCATGATAGTAATAGTATAATAAGTAGTAGGGTGCATGCCTGAGTTAGGTAATGAACATCGAACAAAACGAGATTTGGTGAGGCAAAAATGGGATTTAAACAGCTGCTTGAAGTGAAAATAGATGATCCTGGGAAATCACTAGAAAACAGTGTATAGCACTAATAATGTCAGTGCTATTATTTTCACTTTTCTGACGTGTCAGCATGTCGTTTGCAGTGTTTTTTCTGCATAATAGAATTTATTCGAGCAATTTATCCTTAATGTGTGTACTATAAATAGTTTATGTTGTGTTTATATATCCTATTAGGAATATTTGATTTGTCCTTTCTTTACAAATTGGAAACATCGATTTTTCTCTAGTCCACATTTTGCATTTAGGGCTTTCAGTTCTCATTTTAGGTTCTACACCTAGAAATAAGTCGATTTCTCATGTAATTATGCTGTTTCATAAGAGGGTCTACAAATGCCATATTCCTGTTTTAACCATTGCTTGCCCATGTTTGGGCGCAATCAATGTCTTTATGTTTGTTTCTTCCTTGAAGAGTACCAATAGTTTTCTTACCCTTATTCAGAACACAAACCTACAGATCTTGATTTTGGGTGATATTTATCCTGGGTTGTTACTGTTTTAATTCTCTGTCTTGCTTCTACTTTGTCCCAACAATAGTGTCCAAATGTCCTGGGTCTCGGTCTCTGGAGATGGTCTTCAAAGGTTTCCATGCATCTCCTGATTGCAAAGGAGCTTCTGTGCGTATAGAACCTTTAGTATGATACTTAGAGGTTCCCTAACTTAAACTTCCCATTGTTAATTTAACCACTAGCAACATTTATTTGAATGTTTTCCTCAGTTCCTTCTTTAACGTTTTTGAGCTGCCTTGGGAATCGCTCTAGTGATGCGTCAGTCCCACCATATATCCTTTTTCCTCATTTTCGTGACTCAGACATAGCCTCTAGATTTATGTCCTGTTATTTCTAGCCTGTGATCAAGATTTAAAGATTAATAGAGTTATTCGAAACTCAACTTAAGACTTAAATCTCCATATATATTTCAAGATTTGGTAACTATAGTGAGAATGTGTAGGTACATATGCCCTTGATTTTATTTAATCTCATTTTCTTGTAGTTTGAGTTAGTCTTAATAACTAACTAATTAAATTTGTCTGCTAATTCCATCTCCTTTATTGAGGTGTCATTTTGAATTTTTTCATTTGATAAACATAAGAACACAATTCTTTGGCTGTGAAGATGTAGAAACCTCAGCTGGAGTTGTACGCACATGTTCTGCGTCATTCTTAATATATGCAAACATGGAAGTGTGTTTACTTTATCCTTCAGATATTTGTGTACTTGTTGGGAACAAATACATTTTGAGCAGTAAGAGACTCTTTGGGAAAACTTCATAGCTTCATAATGATTCCTTCCAAGATGTCAGAAAGCAAAAATTGAAAGCTACTGCCATGTACCTGCAAAGATATGTGAATGCATAGGCAGATGCGCAATTTGCACCAAGTAGGTGTCTTTACATTAATTCATGTTAATTGTTATAGTACAAAGATTGAAGACCTTTAGCTCAGCGTGCTGCAAGGGTGATAAATCCGAGTTAGATCTACTTTTTTAGTCACTTGGGATTAGACCTTTTGGTGAGAAGATCCGTTAATGTGTTTTTAATCTATTGATTCATTGTAGAAAGGCACAATTTAAACTCAGAAGTCACGGAGTGAACTTTGCATTAAGTTAGGGAGACTGTGGTCACAGCTCATTTGATCTTTATGAGGTAGAAAAATGTGATGTAGACCACACTGGCATTCCATTAGAGGAAATCATGCATTTAACCATGTAGCAAAATACTGTAGCCAATTATATGAACATACACCTATTTTACACATGGCTGATCTTCTAAGCATAAAGTATTAACAGTGCGCATACTATCTTGTTTTAAAGACTATTTACATTTAAGCCAGTGATACGGATTGAGGTTTAGAGGAAAAAAAAAAAAAAGTTGTCTATCAGAATTTTGTAATTGAAAATCAACCTTGCATG
Organism: Cuculus canorus; assembly: GCF_017976375.1. NCBI lineage: Eukaryota > Metazoa > Chordata > Aves > Cuculiformes > Cuculidae > Cuculus > Cuculus canorus. The sequence goes on from NC_071440.1 coordinate 17,236,972, forward strand.
TGTGGATATACTTCAGCTGACATCAGCTGTTTTATTTAATGGTATCAACCATTAAATAAAATGGGGTACAACCCTGTTTTATTTAATAGTATCATCTGAAGTTGCATTTAACAAAGAACAAAAATTCAGCATCAAAATTCATTTCCTAAAATTCTCATATTTTAAAAATAACTGAATTTATCAGAGGATATAAAAATATTCTGATTTATACTTCAGCTTATTTCTACATTAGGGTGTACATGAGGCTATCTACAAATCTTTACATTTCACATCTTTTCTTAAAATATAATACAGGGGAGATGCTCTTAGCATTAGATGTTTATACACTCAGTTCATTAGGCTGACAATGGACTTGCTTAATTGTGTTATGTCCTTTGAATTAATTTTGTTTACAAAAATAAATGTATTCAGACGCAGATGTGCATGCATATTTCACAAAATGCCTTTATACAGTTTGGTCACTGAAGACACTTCATTACTGTCAGAAAGTTAAATAACACATTGAACGTTGATATAGGAGTTGAGAGCTAAACTTTTACATCCATATCTCGCAGGTGTCATTTGAAGGTAGCTCTCATTATGTTCTTGATTTGCTTTTCCACCGCTGTTCCAATGTTCCCGCCTCTGCTATCTGGGCTCTGGGCCTTTTCACTGGCAGAAATGACTTCCCCCCCCAAATCTTCCGGCCTTTTTGGCAAAATCATAGAATAGTTTGGGTTGGAAGGGACCTTAAAGATCATCCAGTTCCAACCCTCCGTGCTATGGGCAGGGACATCCCACTGGATCAGACTGCTGTTGGGTGGAAGGAAAATCTTTACACTATAATTCATGATGATACAGACTCTTTTTCCAGTAGTTCTGACTTATTCCATTGCCAGAAATAAATTATGAGCTGGGAAGTTATAACCTCTATCATTATGAGTTTATTGTGTATATTGGCACTGCACATTCAGAATGGCCATATGAAGATTAATGTGTTATATGCCAACATGTCCTTTCCCATGCAAAACATTCTGAGTGTTGAGGTGATTTGTACAAGAATTTTGCAGCGAATGCCAAGGCTCAGTGAGAGTAAATGAACCATCTCCAGCTGCCTTTGCTTTCTTGTAAATGGACACAGCTATATATTCCAGTACAGATTATTCTACCTCCTATTCGCAGTGCAGTTTTTCTGAAGCTTTTCTATGTGATCCATTAGTCGCGATTGTTCTAGAAAGATTTCTGAGTCTTGAAGATGTCTGCACTGAGGAAAAAAACAGTAATCTACATTCTGGCGTGTTCTTGAAATGTGGCATTAATCTAATAATACTGAATCTGATTTCAGTGGCAGAAAAAGATGCTCTTGAGAAGCATGACGCACATGTTAATATAGTTCCTTGAGAAGCATGATGCACATGTTAATATAGCTTTATTGCAAGATCATAATGGACCATGTGTAAAATAAACTTCCTAACCATACCTGAATCTGGAAAGAGCTCTAGGGATTAGTCCTTCATCCAAGGTAATTATTTTCATTGAATCAACAAAGCAGCTTTGAGTTCTGTTTCGGAAGGATTGGCCTGAAATTATTTTAAATATTTGTAGCGTATATTTCAGTGAGAATTTCAGAGAGATGGTTAAATATGTACTGTTAAATGATACTAAAATAAAAATAAAGGTAGGGGAAAAATACAAATTTTAAACCAGTTCTCCACTGTGGAATGAACTTGGAGAAAACCCGAAGCCATTGAATTTTGGCAATAAAGTTTCATGGTCAGACACTTCAGCATTCGTCCCAGCGGCCCAAGACAGATTCATGTACCTACCTGTTAGACTGGGATTAGAAAGAGCAATGTCAGCTGCATGCAAAGTGAAAGAAATTCCATCTTTTAAGTTGCGTCTTAAACTCGGTGCATGAAGAACTGAACTGAAAAACTTGTCCCAAGAACACCGTGATGGCGGGGGGGCTGAGGGTGTGTGTATGGACTTACATATGCACATACGCATACACCCATCTAAAAATCTTCCTTTCAAACTGTGGTATAATTGTCCTCTTTTTCTTTGATGCACCTAGTGCTTGTAAGGAAATTATTGGATATTGAGAGCGCTTTGAGAAGGTAGTTCACATTGGCTTCCCCTGTTGTTATTTTTCTAGGGACAAGTTTGCTCTGGGTCTGTTAGTTCTGTTTATAGATCTTTGACCCTATGCAGTGTTGCTTCTGACACCAGAAGATGGGAAACTAATATGGATACGTTCAGAAAATATCTTGATGTGAAGTGCATATGGAGTCTGATTCAGGCCATTTTTGTGTTTGTTTGTTTGTTTTTTTAACTACTTTAGGCAGATTTTATCATGCAAATTTATATTATACTGAAAAAAAGCAAAGGCATGATACTCAACTGTAACAATGTATTTTCTTTACCACGTGTTGATATGAGTATGAATGCATGTGTGTATGTGTTTTGATGTGCAAAATGTATATTTTCATATACCCAGAAGAGACTTGTGTATTCATAAACATGATACACTGGAAGTGAGCAGTTTTTTTCATAGTGTCTGGGAAGATCTTTTTGGTAGCAAGAAAATATATTTCCATCACTGAGCCATGAATGAGTTTGGAGATGACCTACAGTAAAAGAAAAGATGGGTGAAAGTAAGAACAAATATGATTTTGGTTGCTTATCAGTGAATGCACATACTTCCCTTTTCTATTGCCACCTGACCAATGTTATGTCTCATAAAAGAGTACTTACAGATAGTTCTAATCCCATATTCCAAAATGTCAAGGCAAGGATTAGTCCAGCCAGTAGTTTCCCCACAAAGTTTGCTACTGATTCCGGTTTGCTGGAGCTTCCATTTTTCACAGTGGTTGGTACTAAGTGAGTTTGAAACTGATGAGTGGTGCTGGGCAGTCTCAGAAGAGAAATATTAAAATTACACAGTGTTTGATAAAAATTTAAAGCATTGTGTTCTCATATTGTGATCAACTTTTACAGTTCAGCTTTAGCAGTATAATGAAAAGTAGTCAATTGTAGACATAGCCTAGCAAAATACGAATTCATATCCATTTCATTACTAGAGATGGATGATATTAATCTATTAAGATTATATTCAGTTTTCTTACTGAAAGGTGAAGAGATTCAGTCTCCTCCGCAATCTTGTCATACGAGTACTTAACTAGGTGTCAAGGATTATAGATTACAATCTAATCTCTCTAATAGCATCCCTGGTTTCCTCAGGCAGATCACTTGATTACTGTGTCACAATTCTCCACCTGTATAAGAGGAGTCAGAGTGATGCTTTTCCCCTGTAGGAAGGGCAGGGCTATCAAACTACTGATGTTGTGCTGACAGTGTCTTTGAGTCTTGATCTTGATTACAGTACCTTGGTCTTGATAAAATACGGATGCTAATAATGTTGATGAAAGGTATATGAGACGTGCCACTAATAGTAAGTGGATTTTTACTGCTCAGATTATGCTGAGGTGTTTGTTGTTACTATAGTATAAAGTAAATTGGCAAACAAGTACAGGTTGATACTGGGAAAGAATAGTGCAGAGAAATGCATTGCTACAGAAAAGAAAGAGCAGCAGGTCTTGTATTTAAACCTACACAGAAAAGAAAGGAAAGAAGCTACAGACGGTTGTGTTCTGAGAAGCTGTGCGCAGGTTGTTGGGTTATTTTAGTGCCAAGCTAAGGTCAAAGTAGCAATTCTTGTTTCTGCTCTACTGTACCCTATTCACCCTGAAGTGGATGGAAAAGATAAAATTCTGATTCACCTCAGTCTTTCAGTTGTATGGCTTCATAAATCTTTTCCTACTTTGAGGTGCAAAGTGACTTACTTGTTATTCTTGTTTCTTTTTTTTTTTTTTTTTTATTTCTTCCGAAGTTTGAAACATTTGTTTAGAAACTTCTTATCTTGTGCTTTTTGCTTCTGTTTTGCAGTTGGGTAGAGAGCTCAGATGATTAAGCAGTTCTATTCTCTCTCTTTTTTTTTTTTTTTTTATTACTTTGGAAAAAGAAAGTTGAAAAATATGACCTTTTCTTTCAGCTTTATGGGTGACTTAAGTGCTAGCATTTAGGATTGTGAAGATGTGGAGAGAAACTATAAAAACAGCTTAGTCCAAACTCCTGCCTTATGAAGAATAAATATTAAGATACTGAATATTTCACGGAGTCATTTAGATAGGAAAGGACTTTTAAGATCACTGAGTCTAACCCTTAGCCTAGCACTGCCAACTCCACCACTAAACAGTGTCCCTAAGCATCACATCTATATCTCTTTTAAATACCCTCTGGGATGCTGACCCCACCACTTCACTGGGCAGCCTGTTCCAGTGCTTAACAACGCTTTTGGTCAAAACATTTTTCTTAATATCCAATCTAAGCCTTCCCTGGTGCATCTTGAGGCCATTTGCCCTTCCTTTCAAGGAGCTGCAGAGAGCGATGAGGTTTCCCCTCGGTCTCCTCCAGGCTAAACAATGCCAGTTCCCTTGGCCGCTCCCCATAACCCTCGTGCTCCAGGCTCTTCCCCAGCTCCGTTACCGTTCTCTGGACCATGCCAGCCCCTCAGTGTCTTTCTCGCAGTAAGGAGCCTAAACCTGAAAACAGGATTTGAGATGCATCCTCACCAATGCCAAGTACAAGGGAAGGATCCCTTCACTTTTCCTGCTGGGCATGCCATTTTTTATACAACCCGGGATGCCACTGGCTGCCTTGGCCACCTGGGGAAACTGCTGGCTTATATGCAGCTGCTCTTGAACAGCCCCACAGGTCCTTTTCTACTGGGCAGCTCTGCAGACATTTTTCTTCAAGCCTGGAGCATTGCATGGGGTTGTTGTGACCCAAGTGCAGGACCTGTAAATGAGTCTTATTGAACGCCATCCCGCTGACCTCAGCCCAGTGATGGACCATGTCCAGGTCCCTCTATAGATTCGTGCCCTCCAGCAGATCAATACTCCCACCCACTTTGGTGTCATCTGCAAGCTCACTGAGGGTGCATTCAATCCGCTTTTCCAGATCATGGATAAAGGTATTAAACAGAACTTGCCCCAACATCGAGTTCTGTGTTGAAGAATATTTGTGAAGAATACTTGTGAAGAATACTGAAGGGAATGAACAGCACCCTACAGCTAAATTTGATTTTCTGATCAAGAAAGTAGATCCTTATTCCAAAAAAATGGAGTAACTATTGCCCAAAGGAGTTATCTGTGCACATGTATACTGATCAATAACACCCTGCAAAGACATCGTTACTTAAAGTAAAATATGAGAAGAGTCAACCTTTTGGTACAAGCCAGATAGAATAATTGGACTTGGTTGGATAATGAGTGGCAGCCAGTGAGTTCTCGTTATTCTCATTGCTATTATTCCTATTTGCTACTGCTTAGTATAGAAGAAGAAAAAAAAAGAAAGAAAAGATTGGTTTTTGGTTTGTTTGGGTTGAGGGGACGAGTGCTTTTTGATGGAGGGGAGGAAGGCTTATCCACACATCCATGAAGTATAAGAAAACTTGATAATTCCTTTGAATGATTCAGCTTTAATCACATAGAAACACTTTTGATTACTGATGGAAATAGTGTCTGGATTCTTACTTTTCATACCTTTTAAAATCTTCTGAGACACTCTTTTATGCATCTTCATCCATATAGGAAAGGGTAAGACTAAAGTTTACTGGTAAAATTAATCTTCAGTACAGTTGTTTATCTGATCTGTGCATTCATTAATAAAGAGTCCCTGCTGTTGTTGGCTCCAGCACAACTTAATTAATTACTATTTGAAATATGGATGTGGTAAATGATCCAACTTAGTGAAACAGGAGAACAGCTGTTATCTTCTTTTGTTTGAAGTCACCATTTTTTTCTCTATATTTGTGTCTGCCATCCCCTTTTTCATCTTATGACAGTAATTCCATACATTCTGGACTCGGATTCATCTGTAAACCTTGATCCCTGTCTTGTCTTCCCACTGTGTCGTCTTGTTCTCCTCTGTACTCGCCATCTTATCATCTCATCTTACAACCATCCATTATTGTCTCTTCCCTCCTTTTCAGTCATAGCCTTTCACTATTCTGAGAGCCTTTTCCTTACCAGTTCCTTTCTTCGGTCATTCTGTGTTCCTGAAAGCCAAGCAAGTTGTTTGCTGCAGCACTGGAGAAACCATTTCTTTTGCTATCTTTTCTATCTATCTGTGATGTGTTTTCCTGGCGGCATATGCGGCATATGTTGTTTCTCAAAACAACATCATGGAATTCATTAAAAGTTTTTCCTAAGTATTTCCATTTTCCATATTAATCCTCCTGCTATTTTCTCTGGTCAATTACTGAACTAAATTGATTTTTGCTTCTCTGTCTGCTTTTTTTTTTTTTTTTTAATTTTTTTTTCTTTTTCCTATCTAGAAGAGACACTGGCAGCTTGTTTTTAAATAACACCTCAGATTGCTGCGGGGTTTGCTGTCAGCTACAGGCAACAGCATTACTGTGCAATCAAGTGCTGTGCCGAGCAAAGGGAGGCATTTTGATCCTGCACCCACAAATTCTGTCAGTTACGATATCCTTGCTGTCTTGGCACCTGAAGCTGGATATTCTCTCTCTTGGTTTCCTTTATACTCCGAAATTTTACTGAGGTTTTATCTTTGAAGCTTGCGTGCTTTGTTAAGCACTGCTCTGGGTGACCCCGAGCCGAGGGGGTGGACGTTGATCTCCAAAGGCCCCTTCCAACCTCAGCTGTTCTGTGCCTCTGTGAAATACTAGAGAAACAATAATGGAGAACAGAGAAATGAGCGTGGAAAACACTATGTATTCACTGAAAGAAATATCATGCAGAACTAATAAATGTCATTGTAGAAGCAGTTGAACCTAATTCCCTCAGCACAGAGATGTAAATCCCAATTGTAGTGTCAGGAAAACTGAAAAACCTAGCAGGATGCATTGTATTTGGCTTTATTTTTAAGTAAAGCCAAATAATGAGTATCATTCTAACATGTTTGGTTTTTTTCTTAGATGGTTTACTTTCTTTAATATGTTTTGGCCTCCCAGTTATATTTCCTGTAAGGGAAAGACCAAAAAGAAAGAATATGTTCGCAAATGCAAGGAGAAATAAATCCTTGACATAACTCTTATCTATAAAGGCATCTTTTTTTATTATTCCCAAAGAGGTTTTATGATTTCAGAACTGAGTAGCCACATAGGGCTTATGGGTGTTTACAGTATGTAGGATTATAGAGACCACTGATACCCAAATCAGCAGAAAGCAACACATATTTTTGTTGCTAGTTTTGTAAATCCATATCCATTGTCAGTTAAAATGAACAGGAATTTTCCCGTGGGAAGAAATAGCAAGGTTGTGTCAGCTACCCACATATCCTTTTCCCTAATACAGTCAAAATCCACTTGGGAAAGTAGGGGCATCATGAATAGAGTTTATATAGCCGTATAGTAATTTATTTTTTATCAGCATTTAGGTATCAGTTTGGAGTTCACTGAAAAAGTACATACAATACCACGTTCTACTGCCGTTGTTATCAGTAGGTAACGAATTGCAGTGAGAATGGCTAATTATCAGTACACTAGAGAGAAAAATCCTATTTGTATATGGCAAAAAGTGAGAAAGGTCTGTTTTTTATAACCCGTGCAATGGTGCATGGACAGTACTCCTCAGTTATTGATGCTGAGCGGACCTACAGTGCTAGTAAAGAAGTCTCTTAAAGTTTGCTATGTCTTTCTTCTTCCCCCACCCCACAATGTATAGGAAACCAGTATTTTGTGATATGCAAGCTGACTACTTCCCGAATAGAATTTCTGTACAATTCTGACCAAAGCTCTACAATCCATTGCAACCTTTTCTGATGTCTGTTATCAAATAGTTCAGAGTGTTGAAAACTGTACGTCACAAGGCTTTTCTTTTTTTAAATTGAAGAATACAAGTATGGCCTTGCGAGACTGACACAAGAATTTCTGGGAGTCACTTGGCTTGTTCTTATTAAGCCACTGGAAGATTTTGCTGTGTTTAAGGTGGGGGGAAAAGTGCATTTTGGAACATGCAGCTTCTTGTGGTCTGCATTATAATTAATTTTCTGTCTTTATTCACTTGTGAAATTAAAAAAAACAAAAGAAATAATTTTTATTGAGGTCTTAGTAGAGAAGGTAAACATCATTCAGGATGGATTACTCTCTTGTCCTAGGGTTGGTCTTTCTGATCAGGATAGCGATATTTTAGTATGTCAGCGGAGATGAGTTTTATGGATGGAAGGCAGTCTGGTTGCCCAGATTTAGAGACTGGTGGAAATGAATTCACTGTCCATCCAATGTCCCACAGTCGATGAATGGCAGTGGGGCAGCAAAGGGGAGAGAATATTCTAACACAGATCCCTGATGTAAAGAGAAAATTAGTGTTCTGGGTGCTTATGACTAAAGGAAGGAAATTTTGCCTGCCAGGAATAGTTATGGAGAGCCACTTGACTGCATCTGTTTTTAACGTTTTGGACGTGCTACGTGGTATCTTGTATTACCTAACAAAAGACTTCACCAAAGTGCTTGTAGTAGAGTGCGATTATGATAGAATATGATTGTAGGAGAAGTCTGAGAATTCCTAAATAGCTATAATAAACATATTACTTGAATTGTGATTAAACTGGCTCCTTTGTTTTGAATACAATAAACTTACATTTCAAAAGAATAATTTTTTTTAAATAAAGAACCTTAAAATTTCTATAATAATAAAAAAAAAGGCTTCAAAGAAGAGAGATTAGAGAAGTAAATAACATAGGAAAAATATAATTAAGCTGTTGCCCCTTAAATTGCTAACCTTCAGAGCTAGTGCTGGAGAAGCATGATATTATTAGCAATAAAAAGAATTTACTTTGCCCTTTTAAAATTACCATAAACCGATTGACTGAAATGGAATGATGTTAATATTTAAGAAGTAGGACTCTACATTCTATTATCTCAGAAACTCTGTCACCTGGTACACTCTGTAGTCCTGTTATCTAATTATTGTCCTTCAATTGCATTAGTGTGCCAGCAATTTTCTACTGGTAGAAAAGTAATTGACATTTGGGTTACTGATTTGTATTTGGGAGACTCACCAGCTGATTCTGAAGAGTCCTCTTCTGTCAAAGCAGATTAGCTTGATTTTTACCTAAAAGAAAAAAAGAAAGTCTGTGCTTTAGAGTATGTCACGTATATAGTACTCTTCTAACTTGGTATTGAAATTCAGGTTATGTATCAAAGCTAATTGTTAACTGAATAGAGGAAAAAAAAATTGGTCACAAATTAATAAATGACACTTTTGACTTTAAATGTACTTTATCTAAATCTACTCTTCCCCTGAGCGTGCAAGCAGGCATAGATTGACAGAAAGTAAACACTGTGGTGATGTGGATAGAGAAGAACATTGGTTTGCATTTGCAGTGCTCAGTGTCTAAATCTACAGGTGTTTGGTCGATAGGTGGATGTAGTCCAAGAGCTGTGGTCGCATACACTGTACGAACTCTTCCATGCCTGGAAACTGGACTGTCACAAAGGTGATGAGATGCTTTGCTGTCTCTAACAGAAACTGCAGGGAGGTTTCCTTAGTACCCACATGGTATGGTGCAGTTTGCCTCTTTTTGATGGGGTCAAGCACCAGATTATACAGATTTTTTTGTAAGAGCAAATCCTTGTTTTGTCTTGGGTTTCCAGCTGGTTTGGTAATGTTATCACCCATTTGACACCTGTTTCTAAGACAAGTGGCCCACTTTGTTTTCTTTAGCTTTAACTTTTTTTCTTTAGTAATATTTGTGTATTACCATTAAAATAAATAGTATACTACTGATTTCAAATAAATTTTTTTCCTAACAGAAATACATAGTCTTTCTCTTGATGTTCTGTAGCAGTAATAATTTCCTCTTTTGTTAGCGTTTGGAGGAGTGCTTCCAAACTCTCTTAATACCATATTTTTAATTAAAATTGAAAACATAGTTATTGTTCCATGTAGCCTGAATAAGGGAAGAATGAATAGCCTGTATTTCAGCAATTGCATTGCCCTGAGTATGTATTTGTGTCTCTGCAAAGGCTTTGGTTCATGACTGTGTACAGTTAAATGCCTGAAACTTTCCAGACTAATATAATTTGAGATCTAAAGTTGATTAGAGATGCGTGGTTACAAAATGCACGTAATCAACTGGAATTAAATTTATAAGACATTTTAAATTACCACGAGGAATGTAGCTGTCTAGCAGTGGTGATAATTTTGCTAATTTAATTTGATTTGGGACTTTACGGTTCACATTTGAAAACATGAAAATCTTAAATATTTTCAAAATAATTTATTTTTCACAGAGCTATTTCATAAACCAATTTAATGCTTGAACTTTTAAAATTGGTAATGTCAGTGTAATATAAAGCAAACATTTAGGAATGTTGGTTAAAACTGAAATCCTCATCTGAATTTCTTTTGACTATAACTTTGAGCACTGATTACACATCTTTAGAGGTCTCGGCCAACACATCTTTAAAATACTTCATCTTCCAATGACAAGAATCAGGATTGTTCCTCCTCTTGATGGATTACATAGTGTAGTCACCTATTTTCAACCATCTCTGATGAGTCCTTTGGTGGATCATGAAAATTGGTGGGCTATTTTGCATAAACTATTATTAGTATATATGTATTTTTAAAATCCCTTAATATCGTAAGTTGAGACAGAGCGCAGGAGTGTAAGAGCACAATCTAATTGATCAAGGATATTCACAGATAACATCTGCTTTTTATAGACTGTTAATGTTGTACCCGGCGGGGTGGTGCCTCGCAGTGGCCGGTGGTGTTACATTAACCTGACACTGAGAGTCTCCCGAGTCAAATGCTAAGCATTAGTTTGCTTTAAAATTGTTAATTGTTAAATCAAGAAGGAAAAGTAACCTTTTCGCTCTGAAGAACGGTGTGTTTAAAAGGTCAGAGCTGTACCTGGAGGCAGAGAGCTGCCCGGTGGCAATAATAGCAATCTAAAGTTCTCCAAATGCAGTAGAAGTGTAAGTTTTCAGTAGGACAAAGGACGTCGCAGAAGAAACATTAATTTTTTAGATTTAGGATTCTTGCTTACAGTGCTGTTAGAAGTTAGGTAAGGCCGGGCTTTTAAAGACCAGAAATCATATTCTCAGCCTACACAGCAGCTGCTGGGTTTGGAAAATAGCTCAACTCCTAACAGTTCCTGTTCTGAAAGGCACAGAGCTCTCGTGAAAGTCTGGCTCTCATTTGGGTGCCAAAATGAGAGCTAAACTCTCATGAAATCTGTGAGTACACTGATTTCTTGAGGGGGGAAAAAAGAAAAAAAAATCCATAAAGTGGAGATGAAAGTAAGAAGATAGCAGTATATTTATTTCTTAGCGATTAATGTCTTGCCATGATTATGGTAGTACTCTGATAGAGTTCTCTGAATAGTTGTTAGTGGTGTACATATACTGGAAATAAGAAATTACTGATATAATTATTTTTAATGGATTCGTCTCATTAACATCACTTCTCTTTACATCCTCTGGTGCTCTTTTTTGAGACACACAGAACAACAATCAAACGTTTTCCTCTAAAACTTTATACAGTTGTTCCTTTCTGACTTTAGAATGTACACATATGCAATTATGATGACAACAATAGATGCCAAAAAACTAGACTAGATATATATTACTTCAATATCAGTTGTCTCCTTAGCCTTTTAAATAGAAAAAATTGAACTTCAGTAGATGAGAAGAAGGAATTTTGCTCTCAACCAGACTACTGTGAAACTGGAAGAAAGGGATCCTGGCAAAACTTGTATCTTCACAATATTTACATAAATAAAATATAAAACGTTATGCCAGTGTTTTGTCTGGAGTGGATTTTCTTTTCAGTACTGTGTTGGGATTTGTAAATTATGTTTGACAACATGGATAACACCAGAAAGGGAAAGTTGGCTTTAAGAGAGATATCTAAAACGTTGTTCTCATAAGTAAAAACATTGTCTTACAGTTTAAATTTAATTATGGCTTGTTTTCATGTGTAATCCATGCACCATTTAAAAAGAATTTTGTGTGGCATTATTTCCTCAGAGATAATGGTTTCCAGTGATATTTTAGTGGTAAAACAATAGAATATTATGACTTATTGTGAATGGTACTCTTAACAATTCCCAGTCTGTTTCTTTTTTTAAAAATTCTGTACTTTGTCTCGCAGCCACAATTGATCAACAATATGTATTTTATCAATGAATGAATACTAGCCTGCCTTGCACTATATATGCAAAAAATGTATATATGCAGATACACTTGCGTAATACAACTGTCAGTGTGTATATAATGCAGATGTTGCTGTATGCCTTTCCCGTCTTATCCATCTTGGTGTAATAGTTCAGAGTTTTCTTCAAAAGCTTGCAGTTCTTTAAATCTTCCTCATATTTGAGGGCGTTTTCAAAGGTATCTCCACATCCACTTGGTGAATCTGTGGAATCTTCCTCGACTGAGAAGGAAGCTGTACACTTAGGCAACAATAAATATACCAGGAGCGCTAATACACACTCCAAACAAGAGTCTCAAAGGTTGAGGAAAAGTTCACTACCCCCAAGAAAATCAACCTTTTTTTCCCCTTTTGTAGCGTCGCTGTTCAAACAAATGTACCAAGAAAACAAATTCTGTAGCAGAAATGTACTCTAATGAATTGATTTTATGGCCAGCTTTGTGGTTGAATTGTGGTTTGCCTTTTTTAGCATTAGCTCTGTAAACGTGAGTGCGTATATAATTCATTAGGTCATTGTATGCATGTTGTGTTCTGTGTGTTGGTCTTTTTATAAAGACAACGAAAATGCCATTCAACTTAGTGTCTTTCATCCTATTTCAAAACTATCTTTGGACTTGTTTGAAATTTGGTTTTCTCCCTCTGAATTTGTAGATATTTAAGAAGCTCATATGTAATTTTCCTGCATTTATCTAGGAATAAGCCTGTATTTGCTTTGAAAACAGATTACATTGTCATGGTATAGGGGCAGAAATAGACTTGCATCCGAGGTTTATATGCTTCTACTATAATAAACTAAAGCTCTGTGTATTAACAGCTCTCTGGCAAGGTGTCAGCATAAGCCACAGGGTAAACTGGCAATTCGGTAGTAGCCAATGAGGTATCTGCTCTGTACTCTTCTATTCTACATATAGGAAACCTCCTTCAAACATTAAGAGACAGATGAAGGTAGTGAACAAAGATGACAACCTTAAAAATTCACTGTCTCTGCCTGAATGATTTGGAGCTTTGCTGAACGGAGCCCAAGGCTGACCTTGATTTTATGGAGTTGAAGTTAAAGGCAAATTTCCCCTGACATTATCTATAAAGGAATTTAGAAAACATGTAACTTCCTTTCCTCTTATTCCCCAATTATTTTTTAACAGCAACAGTGGCATCTTTTTGCCTTTAACACAGACTTACTCATGCAAAATGAATATTTTCTTAGAATAAATGCCAGAAGGCAAAAATCATTATCTTTGAATTGAAATGTTTAAAGAGTCACCTTGAAAGTGTATTTATTTATAAAAAGTTTTATGTCTGTACCGCTGCGTGAGTGGACATCTAAATGTAGCGAGGAGCTGCTAACACAGTATTGCTGTTGCTGAGCAGCACCCGCTGAAAATGAAGGCAGCTTCTTTGGCTGTCTAAATAAATGAAGCTTTGTCTGCTGGAATTAAAATATACAAACAGTTTTTCAGTTACAGATTCTAGGATAAGTAATGCAGCTTAACTTGAAGACTAAAATTAGAAACACCCACTTTTTATATAATATGTGTGCAGATGTTTTCCAATGGGCGTGATGGCCAAATCATGAGCACCACAGTGGTGTCGAGTGCTGAGATAGGAGCCTTGGGAAGGTTTAGTGGTTCAAGCACGTGATGTTTCTTCAGTCTCCTGAGACGTCAGGGTGCAAGTTACTGGTGCTCTTCACAGTCTATCCAAGCGCTCCTCATTTATGTCTTTGAATAAAGCGTGAAAGAAAATAAGATGAAAATTAAGAATATATAAAAAAATATCTTACATTTTTTGTTGTATGTATTAAAATATAATTTGAAAATGTTTACTCCTTATTCTGTTGTCTTTACTGATGCAGTTTCCAAAGGATTTACATTCTAGGTATGTTGGCTTTATATAATGATCCATACAAGAACTGAAGTGCCTGTAGGTCAACTATGAGTTAACTTTTCCAGCAGGACTATTCTTGCCTTGCGCTCTGCATGCAGAAGGATCACAGCCAGTCACTTACCCCTCTGCAGCAGACCGGGAATTTCACTAATAGATGCTTGTCTCAAATGAACCAGGCAAAGCTAGGACTGTATAGCATGTCCATTTTGTCTCAGGAGAGAAGAGGAGAAAATGAGGCCTTGAGTTTTGGAAGGCAGACTGAAAAAAATAGCTGAATCCCCAGCATATCGATGCGCAGGCTGCGAATCCTGATGGCTTTGGGGACAGTGTTTGTGCCCCACTCTCAGTACCTTGTCTCAGTTGCCGTAATAAATTAATCCTGGTTGTGGGATTTCAAGTGGCTCCTCTCAGAGCTCTGGTCGTATAACGTGGTATAACAAAGCTTCTGATAGGCACCGCGAAAAATAAAAGAGAAAATACTTGCCTTGATTTAGGAATGATGGGGTGGCATGGAGGTGTCAGTGGGAAATGCACACCCTTTTCGATTAGCCTCTGTGCACTCAGGGGTGGAAATCATAAAGGCTTTTCAGTCCTTTGTTGTCTTATTTCCCCCAGACCTGACATGTGAGGGGTTTCTCTTTTTAATCTACTTCCTACGGATGGTTTCCCTGCCTCGTAGTCTCAGACCTTTGCTGTCTTTAAGAGTCTCTGTTCCTTTGCCAGCAATGCTTGGGCTGACCAACCAAGTGAGTTTTGGACAAGTTGGATTAGAAAGAAATCCATATTTTTGGGGTTTTCACAGTAATTGTGTGATTTCAGAACACTTGAATGTTCTTTTTGATTTGTCATTTTAATATAAGCTCGTGGAGAGCCTTCTGGAGTGCTGAAGTGGAACATAATTTTCATTTTTGCTGGCACATCTTTTGGATATTTGCATTGGGTGTTTGCATTTCATGTAGCTTCTACCACACAGAGATCTGTGGCACTTTAATGAGCTGAGCCTCCCAACTTTGCTGTCGTGTAAAGGAACACCTGTTCTTCCTATTTTACATGTGGAAAGAAAAGTATGTAGATGTTAAGTGATGTGCCCAAGATTGCTTGACGATGTAATGGCTGATCAGAGACTAAACTGGTGGACCTAATTTGGTGGGTTTTGGCTTGAAGTGTTAGACTGTTATGAATCCTCTTCAAAACAGTGTTGAAAACCTTCAGGTTCAGGTTTTCAGTCACAGACTCTAAAGAATATTAACTTCCTACCCTGAAGTGCTTACAGTCCAAGAATGGAAATAGAAAGGGCATAGAAGCACAGGGAAATCATTACCTGCCTGAAGACACACACGGCCGCTGGCAAAAGATTGAATATTAGCTTTTTTCCAATTAATTCTGATAATGCAATGTTTGCTGGATATTTAGACGCTCCTTGTTTGTCTGATAGTTCAAAGATTGGGTTTTCTGGTGTGTGTTTCAGAAGCTCTGTGAAAGTGTCACGTTTAATGGAAATGGATTGGTTGAACATTCATTTTAAATATGGCTTAATAGGATGAGGAGTGTATTTAAAGATTTATAAATATTAAAATTGGAACTGTTATTTGTGGCTGTCTGCTGGGCTGGGGAGGGGATGTGTGCGCATACCTTCTGTGAATAGCGGTAAAATGCTGAGGTTCAGCTTTTATATTCCTATGGGTTCTATAAGATTTAGAAACAAAACCTATATGGTAGAAACAATGTCTTTTTTTAATAAGCCTCAATGTTCTGATGTTTTTCTCTTTTCATCTCTTGCACAGTCCCCATTAACTAGCCAACAAGAACACAGCGCTGAAGTGAAAACTGTTCTCAGCTTCATGTTAAGGCCAGCTTAAAAAATTGATACATTGGTAGTGTCTGCCTTGATCATTTTTGAAAAGGAGGAGAGCTCTGAGTTGTGGATTGGTTTTTTTTCTAAGACCACATCTAATATATTCCAATATATACTTCCCAGTGCTTATACGAGATGGCCATAGATGTCAGTTTCATAGTTGCTTAATGCCATATACTTTAAAGATATTTTTTTTTCCCATGAAGGAATTTAGTTTTCAGGTCTGTAAAGAGTAACGTGGGGAAAAAAAAAGTGTTTTTAAAAGTATTGTAAACTGAGAATAGGCTACTACAGAAATAAATGATTTGTCTTTATTGGTGCAGGGTTTAGGAAATTGAGACATTCTGAACCCCAAGGTTGCTGAGACTATGCCAGTAAGGGCGTGGGTATTTGTGCTCAATACCTGGTAGATCTAAGAATAAACAACAGGCTGATGAAATTCATAGTTGAAAGCATTGGGATAAAATTTTATGTCCAGAACCTCGTTTGGTAGTTTTCTTTGAAACTGTTATGATTCATGCAGCGTGAGGATAAACAAACTTTCTCCTCTAGATAAATGGATGAGAAGGTGATAGAAAAACTTCAAATATAGGCATTACTAGAACAAAAATAACTTGTTTTCATTACACTTATGGCACCGATGTCTTTCTGTATTCAGAGGGAGAATATTGGTCGTGATTGCTTCTTGAATTTGACACGGCTATGGCTACAGTCCCCTAATAGTGTCAGGCTTTATCCAGTGCTCAGATAGCTTGGTTAATTCCCAAGTAATAGCAAAGACAAATTATAGATGGTGATCAAGTATTATACGTGGAAATCTTCTTTAGGAAAGAGATGGATAAAAGGAGCAGCTAAATACTGAATATGGAAAGGAAATGTATTTCTGACTGGGGGAAGACTTCTTCAGTCTGTAACTATGGGTGTTAAAGGCTTAAGGGAAAGAAGGCAGAGCTGTAATATGTTCTGAAGAACATACTAGAAATCAGAGCTTACAGACTGACCAATAAAATATGTCCCCAAAATGTACAGGAAAGATATTCTATCCATGCTAGACTGACATTGGAAATAGTACAGTTCATGATATCAATGCCAATTTGTTACTTTCAGCGCCGTGTTTCCATATCCTAGGCTGAAAAAAAAGGAGGAATTTACTGAGGACCAAAGTGATCATTTTGCACCGACAGCGGAATAGTTTGGAACAGTAAGAAAAAAGAAATAGCACACAAATTTTTTGTTTGTTTCTTCTGGAGCTGGAATTGCTGTGTGGATTGTTTCCAGTGCTGCCCAGGGGAGTCCTCGTGACAGACCAAGAGGTCACCTGGCAAATTTAAAAGGCTTATTTGTAGAATTAGAGGTGAGATGTGAAAAATGGTTCAGAGAAGAACTGATACCTGTTCTGGATTAGAAAAGAAATTTCTTGTTTCCTTTGAATAATGGTTCCAAAAGTGAGTGGAATATTTCAGCCTATTGTTCTCAGATGACAGCTCTCATGGGGTGGAAGAGCCTTTATGCTTAGTATTATCTTTGTGAGATATCAAGTGGGAAAAGGAAGAGCGAAAGTATCTACTTGTCTGTCTGTGCGTGCATGTGTTTCAAGTAGCCACTTTGAAAGCGTTAGAATGATATATAGGAGTGAGGTCCAGGTGGTTATTGATAGTCCCTGGGATCTGGGAAAGCTAGTTTTGCTATTTTCCTCAGGGAGCAAGTAGTGCCGGTAAAGGACAGGGCATGAATCTTTTTGGTAAATAAAAAGAAAAATGCAGTTAATGCATTGAGTGGGTGTAAAAATAGCTTAAAAAGAGAAAAATGTATCATGTACTTCATTTTATTCTAATGCTTAGTACTAAACGATTTTTTTCTGCGTTAGTGAAAAGCATGACATATTTCTATACTCTCTATTCAGTTTCAAAGAATGATTCATTTGAAAATTGCAATATTAACAACTTCTAATGAAGAAGAAATGCGAGTTTTTAACCTGTGATTTTAGTTCTTCATACCTTTATGTAAGTTCCATTCATGTACGTATGTTCAGATGGGATCTGTTGTATAAATTGGTGGCAGTATTTTAGGGTATGTGGCAGCCTTTTAAAGTGAAGGAAATGTATTTCTTGCTACTTACTGCAGGTGCACTTTGCTTTTGGTCACTGTGTACTTGTTCAAGTAAAATGGATTGGATTATAAAATAATATAAGGTTACATGGTAGTCTCACAGCAAACATACTAAATTAAAGAGGCTGCAGAACAAATCGGTTTGCTCTCTGGCATTCATATATGTCGGGTGTTTTTTTCCCTTCTCCATCTTGAGTCAAGGCTAAAATGCAAGCTTAGCTAAAAGGTGACTAATCCACAAGTGACATTATCTGTGATTTGTCTTCTTTCAATGGGTCAAGGCTAAACATTTATTATCATTCTGATGGTAATTTTTTGTAGTTGAAATCAGTTCTTAATTTAATACTACATTCTCTACTTGGATGCTCTTCAAAGTGCAGAATGAGAGGTAGCTTCTGCTTCCCACTCCCGAGATGCATTGGCTGATATTTTTCTGTAGCTGTACTTCTCTGACCACATTCTCTTGTTATCTTTTGTACTTATCTCACTACCTCTAAAGCATTATTGTACTAAACCCACGTATTTTTAATATATACTGGGAAAACTTTTCAAGCTTCTTCAG
>NC_071440.1:17255705-17256072 GCF_017976375.1 Cuculus canorus
AAATTCAGAATACGTGAATTGTGGGGCTTAAAATAATAGTCACATAGAAATATTTTATTTTAGTTCTTAGCTACCGCTGAATGCACTAATAAAAGAAACTAAAACAGATGCTACAGAAGTAGTTTTGTGGTGGATCAATGCAATTTCGTATTACTGATTCAGGAATGTTAATTTGAGAAATGTGGTTTGGAGGATATAGATTTACAATCTACAGCTATGCTTAAAGCAATGTACTTCATGTTTATTTAATAGGTTGTGGGGGAAAAAAAGGTGTGGTTTTTGTACTTTGTTTAACTGCCATTGAAAACCTGCATTTGCATTACTTGGTAAATGTCATTACAGCTAGGATTTTATTTGTGCTTTATTG